>NW_024466435.1:0-18902 GCF_017591425.1 Ochotona curzoniae
GAGAGGAAGATCTTTCGTCTGATGATTCACTCCCCAAGTGATCGCAATGGCAGATGCTATGCAGATCCAAAGCCAGGATCCAGGAACTTCTTCTGGGTATCTCATATGGGTGCAGGGTCCCAAGGCTTTGGGCTGTCCTTGACTGCTTTCCCAGGCCACAAGCAGGGAGCTGGTTGGGAAGTAGAGCTGCAGGGATTAGAACCGGCACCCATATGGGATCCCAGTGCATTCAAGGTGAGGACTTCAGCCGGTAGGCCACACCGGTGGGCCCTCAGGCTGGTTTATTAAGAGACCAGCATCACCCATTGTGAGTGTATTGTTTCACATTTTTGCAAAGGGGAAAGTGATTTGTTGTGGGCCACATTGTGTCTCTAGAGGCCTAGGACAAATGTTGCTCATTTACAAGAGGTCAGGGCTGAAGACTGGAGACATCTGCTGAGACAGAAAGGCCTGAAGAGGCATGGAGTGTTGGTTGCCTGTGAAACAGCCCCTTATTGCCTGTGGTGATTTCTCAGTCATTTATGTTGTGTTTAAAGGATGGAATTAGGCAGACAGGAGTTAATTGTTTAAGTGATTTTTAGTGTCTTGTAGGATTGGGGATTTGGCATTCTCAGGCCATTTGTTCTGATTTTACAAGATTTTTTTCCTTGGAAAAAATAAATTATGTGTATATATATGTATATGTATATATCATTAATGATCTAAGATGGGAGCAACTTTTATTAGCACAGGCAGCATATACAGTCTCTAGATCTAACTTTGACCTGTGCTTATATATCTAATAATGTATCTAATATGTAGACAGGATTATATGAATTCAACTCAACGCTTTGGACTACATTGTTCAGTACTCAACAAGTTTTATTTTTGGTGATGTGGCTGTTGTATTTAATGAAATATAATGATTTTTGTATTAAAATTGATTTTTCTTATTGACACAGATTGGGTTAAAAGTGCTGCAATATAATTTATCTTCCTATTCCTTGAAGACTTACAAGTGATTCTGGACATGTTCATACCACATCACTTTTCCTTGAAATAAAAAAACATTCAAATGTGGTTTTCTTAAGTTTATTCTCATGATCATTCTCATGAATCCCAATAACAAAGAGAGCGGCTGGCTGTGGAGAAATAGAGGTATTTCAGGGCCTATTGCTGTAACCTAGTGACTAAAATCCTTGCCGTGTATGCATGAGGATCCCATACGGACACTGGTTCATGTCCTGGTTGCATCATCACTTGCAATCCACCTCCCTGCTTGTGGCCTGGGAAAGCAATTGATGTTGTCCCAAGGCCTTTGGGCCCTGTACCCTTGTGGGAGACCTGTATGAAGCTCCAGGCTCTTGACTTTGGATCAGCTCAACTCCAGCCATTGCAGACAACTGGAGAGTAAGACAGTTGACAGATGTTTTTCTCTGTCTCTCTATAAACGTGACTTTCCAGTATAAAGTAAAATAATATTTCAAAATAGAGATGTGTTTGAGTATAACTAGTGATTAATGTGTCCATCTGTCCTGATTTAATTTTCTGTGTCTATTGAAAATTAGAGGGCATTTTCCTATCTACTGATTGACTTAAAAAAAATGTTAATAAATTAGGGAGTCAGCAGGGCTGAAGAACTTCCATCTGGTGAGCATGCCCTCCTGGCAACATGGAAGCGATGAGGAGTGGGAGGAGGAAGATGATGATGATGTAGTAGTTTCTGTGGTGATGTGGGCCTCCCAGCCAGCACTGCTGTCACTGCAGGGCTGTCAGAGTTTAAGGGTCTCTAGGTTTCTAGCCGGGACTACCAACACTGCCGGGCTAAAAGAGTCTGAGGGTTTTTTGGTCTCCAAGCAGCTTAGCTACTATTTTCCCTTAGTTTACAGCTGGGAATTTGGGTCCCAGTGAATGCCATCAGAACCCTAACCATGAAAAGACAGAAGACAGAAGAAGTCAATCAACCACCTCAGCTATATGTTGGCAGGGGAAAATTGGGTGAACAGAGATTTTTTGATGGAATATGTCAATCAGTGGATTCTTATCATGCTTGGAGTGGTGAGATTGGCAGTGATTCATAAATGGTGAATTATCCAACCAGTTGAGCAGGACCCTAGGAGCATGCCCCACATCAGTGACGTGGGGTGGGTGGGAGAATGGGTGGAGCTTCTCCCTTAATATCCCCCTTTACATCACATACATGAAGGAAATAATATGGAAATGATGGTCTTACCCACTTTCATGTAGCCTTTGAACCTTTTTATCCTAATTAACTATGTAAAGACCATAAAAATAATACATAATTAAAATTTTTAAAAACCCTAATTGTGCCTCTTGTCAGTATGTGATGCTGCAGTAAGCAATTCTCTTTATCTAAAGAAGATTCACACCAAAAGAATGTTTGAATGTATCGAATCCCCTTGTGACTTTGAGACACGTGGCTTTCTGGTTGTCTTGCTGTCTTGTGTGAGTCTAGACGACAGAATTTAGGGAAGGTTAAATGAACAATGTGACAGTTAATTGCTCAGAGCTTCACAGTCCAAACTAGCTGGCACTTCCACCCCACCTGTTTGGCCACTAGAGCCCCACCACAAAAAATATTGTTTGTTTTCAAAATAGCCTGTTGTTTCCAAACTCACTGCCTGAAGTTTCTCTGGCCTTAGTTAATGCAATGTGTAGTAGGATAGAGATTTAACTTGCGTGTTTTCAGCCATTTCTTTTTCTTGGAAGGTGCACTAGAAGTAAAGATCAGAGTATAAGAGGAACATTCTCTATGTACACGCCAATTATAGCCCAGAATCTTTTGGCAGAAAGCGATTAGGCCATATCCCTAGTTCTTCTCATTTCCTTGATTTCTCTTCAAATTGCCTTTGTATCCACCATCCTTTTTTTGTGTGTGTGTTTGATTAATAGGCATAGTTACAGACCAGGTGTGATACAAAGAGAACAAGGTCTTTAAACCCACTAGTCGCTTCCACAAACTGTTGCATTAGCTGGGGCTGAGCCAAAAACTTATTCCAGGTCTCCCATGTAGGATCAGGATCCAGATGCTTGAATTATCTTCCACTGCTTTCCCAGGTGCTGTAGAAGAGAGCAGAATAGGAAGACAAACAGCCGGGTTTTGAACTAGTGCCTATGTGTGACACACTGTGTCACTGTACTGGAACTGTATTTCAAATACAATATTTTCTTTTAAAATATATTCTACCAAGGGTCATTTGGACATTTGTATGATTCAGAGGTCATAGAAGATCAAGAACATAAGAATTGCCCTGGGTCCAGCGTGATAGCCTACTGGCTAAATTCTTACCTTGCATTCATGGGGTTTCCATAAGGCAGCCAATTCATACCTCTGATGCTCCATTTCCCTTTCAACTTTCTGCTTGGGGCCTAGGGAAGCAGTCCCCCCAAGGCTTAGGATCCTACATCCACATGGGATACCTGGGATACCTGGAAAAAATCCTGGCTTCAGATTTGCTCAGATCTGGTTATTTTGACTCTTTGGAGAGTGGATCAGTGGAAGGACAAAATCTTTTCTTACAGTATCTCCTTCTCTCTGTATACCTGCCTTTCCAATAAATAATACTAACACTACTAACAGTGATGCAGCATTTTTGAAAGAGCCTGCTATTGAGTTATTGAACCTCAAGTCCATCCTGCAGTTGCTCTAGCAGGAGCATCACAAATGGTTTCACAGGCTCACACAACATCTGGACCAGGCATTCCCCATCCCTCTTCTAAGCCAAATTCATTATCAATTTAGCTAAATCATCATTTTTCAAAAAAATGTCCTCTAATATTTGGCTTAAAGTATCATGTTGTTCAGACAGGGATTGACACTATGTAAAATTATCCAGTCACGGATATGCTGTGGTTCCCAGAGACATGCCTCTGTCCCCATTGCTAAACATGGCAAACTACAATGTGCGAGCACCCACAGCACCATTGATTTACAATGGTAAAACAAAACTTAATAACTGAAAAACACTAACAGCGTTCTGTGCTGTTAGTTCTACTCAATTCCCATGTGAGATTTGCAAGCAAACTGACCATACTTTTTTTGCTAAGATTTATTTATTTTTATTGGAATGTCAGATTTAGAGAGGGAAGGAGGGACAGAAAAACCTTCCATCTGCTGGTTCACTCACCAAGTGGACACAACAGGCAGAGCTCAGCTGATCCAAAGCAAGTAGCCATGAGATTTTTTCAGGTTGCCCACAATGGGGCTTTTGGATATGATTTGCTGCTTTCCCAGGCCACAGGCAGGGAGCTGTAGGGAAGTGGAACAAGCAGGACATGAATCGGCTGTCATGTGGATTCCAGTGCATGCAAAATGAGGACTTTAACCACTAGGCTACTGCACTGGATCTTGAACATATTCTAAAGAGAGTGGTGTTTCAATCCCAATTGTGGTAAAACTAACTGGAACAAATGGAAAACAAGCAGAAGAAAAATGAAGGAAGTAGTATTTCCTACAGAAACTATCTGGCCAATGTATGATACAAAATTACTGAGCCTTGGACAGGCACCAAAAGCACTGGGATTCTGTCCTTAGGGTTATATGATGCCCAGGACTGGGAGAGGGTAGAAAATAACTCTCTTTGGAGTATGTGTGTTAAAAACTCCTATACCTCCAAGCTTTGGTTTGATTTGTGTACTTCATGCAGAACTGAAATAAAAGATAATTTTCCTGTAATACCAAGCTTCCTTTTAAGTAGGTTACATCTTAATTTTTATCTCTCATTTAAAGTTTTTTCTGTATATTGATTATATTTTCACCATGTATTTTTCAAAAGCAAACTTCACCTTGACATGATAATCAAGCTCTCTCTTCAGTTGAACAAAAGGTAAAAAATCCTTAATGTGCATGTGGAAATATTAAGTGACCTACAATGTACCCCCAATCAAACTCATAGGTGACCTCTTAGAGGAAACACTAGAGGACAGAAGAGAATGGAATGACATATTCCAGATTCTAAGTGAAACTTTTTCAGCCCAGAATGTATCCTACAAAGCTATCTTTGTCTTTGAAAATGAAATAAATTTCTTTATCTGGACAATAAGATGCTGGAATCTATGCTTGCAATGAAGGAATCTTGACTGAGTTTGAACTATAATACTGTGCCAAGGTGTAGAAATCCACCATGGGAGGAGAGTATGGGGAGGGATTGGGGAAATCCCAGAGCCTATGGAAGAGTGTCACATAATGCAATGTAATTAATATATATATATATATATATATATATATATATATATATAAAGAAAATGATATAAAATTCTTCCACAATAAAGGAAAACTCCAAGAACGTGCCTCTTCTGCCCTACAAATGATACTCAAAGATATTCTCATGAGAGAAAAAAAGGAATAGAAAGTAAAACAAAACAAAAAAGTAAAGGCAAATGTGGAGAACATCCCAGTAAAATGCTAACAGAAGACTTAATCAAAGAAAAATAAAATGACAGGACAAAACTACCACCTGTCCATAACAACTCTGAAAGCAATGGCTTACACTCATCAGTCAAACACCATAGATTAGAAAACTGGAACAAAAACCAAAATCCACCTATCTGTTGCTTACAGGAGACACATCTCCCCAACAAATAACAGAGGATAGAGAAAGTGGAAGAATGGTAAATGATATTCCAAGCAAATGGTAAGAAAAAACTTGTGGAGGTTGTCATTCTTATAACAGAAAGAAACAGACTTTAATGTGAAAAACATTAATAGAGATGGAGAAGGACACCACATTGAATCAAGAAGCAATTAACAATCTAAATAGAACTATAACATGCAATGCTATTGAGTCGGTAATTGCCTCTCCCGCCTCTTGCAAACAAGAAATGTACTGGACCAGATGGCTTCGCTTCTGAATTCTACCAAATGTTTCAAGAGAAAATTAGCCCAATTTCCACAAGGTTTTCTGAACAACAGAAAGGGAGGCAATCCTTCCAAACTCTTTCTATGAAGCCAATATACCCTTAATACCAAAGCCAGATAGAGGCACAACAGAAAAGAGAACTACAGACTGATATCCTTGATGAACATAGATGCAAAGATCCTCAACAAAATATTAACCAATAGGATCCAACTATACATGAGACAAATTATTCCCCCAGACCAAGTGGGATTTATCTCAGGCATGCAGGAACGGTTGAACATTCACAAATCAATAAATGTGATACATCACATTAATGGAATGAAAAATAAAAACTCTATGGCCATCTCAATAGATGCAGAGAAGGCATTTGACAAAATCAAACACCACTTCCTGTTTAAAACCCTAAACAAATAGGCCTAGAAGGAACATTCTACAAAACAATCAAAGCAATTTATAAAAAAACCCAATGCCAGCATCATTCTAATTGGGAAAGGTTGGAAGTCTTTCCACTAAAAGCTGGAACTAGACATGGATACCCACTGTCACCACTACTCTTCCATATAGTATTGGAAGTCGTTGACAGAGCTATTAGGCAAGAAAAATCAATTAAAAGAATACAATTTGGAAATGAGGAATTGAAATTACCTCTATTTGCAGATGAAATGATTCTCTACCTAGGATAACAAAAACACTCAGTCAAGAGACTATCGGAACTCATAACAATCTTTGGCAGACTAGAAGGATACAAAATTAATTAAAACAAGTCAATGGCACTAGTGTATACAAATAATTCCATTGCCAAGAAATTGTAAGTACAGTCCCCTTTATAATAACAGAAAGGAATCTTAAATACCTAGGAATTAAGCTAACAAAATATGTGGAAGACGTCTATGATGAAAGCTTATAGTTTAAAAAGGAATTAGAAGAAGATACTAAAAAATGGAGAAACCTACCATGTTCCTTCATTGGCACGATAAGCATAATCAAAATGACCATATTACCAAAAGTAATATACAAGTTCAATGCAATCCGAATCACAATCCAAACAGCATTCTTCTCAGAAATAGAAAAGATGATACAAAAATTCACCTGGAATCACAAGAGACCACAAATAGCCAGTTATGCCAAAGAATAAAAACTAAGCTGGAAAA
This sequence comes from Ochotona curzoniae, assembly GCF_017591425.1. Classification (NCBI taxonomy): domain Eukaryota; kingdom Metazoa; phylum Chordata; class Mammalia; order Lagomorpha; family Ochotonidae; genus Ochotona; species Ochotona curzoniae. The sequence continues at coordinate 7,010 of NW_024466435.1, forward strand.
ATCAAAACTCCAGAGCTCAAGACATGCTACAGAGCAGTGTTCATAAAAAAAAAAAAAAATCTGATAGATCAGTGGAACAGAGCAGAAATACCAGAAGGGAACCCACACATGTATAGCCATCTAATATTTGACCAAAAAACTGAAAACACAGCAGAGAAAATCCTGGTCTATTCAACAAATGCTGCTTGGACAACTGGATAGCAGCTTGCAGATTTAAGAAGCAAGACCTGCACCTGTCACAGGATACAAAAATCAGCTCTAAGTGATTCAAGGGCCTAATTTTTTTTTAAGATTTATTTTTTAATTTTTCGTACAAAGTCAGATATACTGAGAGGAGAAGAGACAGAGAGGAAGAGCTTCTCTTTGATGATTCACTCCCCAAGTGAGCACAATGGCCTATATTATGCCAATATGAAGGCAGGAGCGTGGAGCTCTTCCAGTTCTCCCACGCAGGTGCAGGGTCCCAAAGCATTGGGCCACCCTCAACTGCTTTCCCAGGCCACAAGCAGGGAGCTGGATGGGAAGTGGAGCTACAAGGATTAGAACCGGTGCCCATATGGGATTCTGGCGTGTTCAAGGCGATGACTTTAGCCACGAGGCCATGGCTCTGGGCCTCTCAAGGACCTAATTCTACATCCAGGAATCACGAAACTATTAAAGGAAAGCATCAGAATCACTGTCCAATAAATTGGAATTGGAAGACTAGTTAGAAAAGACCCCAAAAGCACAAGTGGGACTACATCAATCTAAAAAGCTTCTGTAAAGCAAAGAAAACAATTGACAAAGTGAAGAAGCAATCAACAGAATGGAAGAAAATTTTTGCACACTGCACAATGATAGGAGACTAATATCCAGGATTTACACACAGCTTCAGAAGCCCAGGGACAGTGAAAGAAAAACAAACAAACAAAAAGAAAAACCAAACCAAACCAAAACAAAACAAAAACCCTGTAAGAATGGGCAATGGAAAGGAACAGACTATTTTTTCAGACAGAAAAGTTTATTTGTGAAGGGACCAGGTGAGCAGGGAAGGCAGAGGGAAGGAGAAGCACCTCCGGGGAGAAGGCTAGGAGGTGGGGTGCCTCTCAAAAGAGGAGGGAGAGAGTGTCACCTGACATTTTTCAAAAGAACACATTCAAATGGCTAAGAGACATATAAACAGATACTCAGGCTTGCTTGCCTTCAGGGATATATAAAAGAAAACCACACTGGGGAGCCCTCTAACTTCAGTGAGACTTACCTTCACTCAAAATCAACAAACAATATTTGCTTGTGTAAATGTGGTGAGAAAGGTACCCTTGTTCGAATTCATACCTTATTTCAAGGCTTTTAATTTGTGGGATGTATAGTGATGGAGACTACCATATCCAGATGTGGAGATTCAGTGCAGTATGCATCTCTACTTCCTGATCAAAGATGGACACTCAGTGAAACTTGGAAATCTGTAGATGATGGGATGCTGGACTATCTGACATTTTCTGTACCAGCAATGTTGGGGCACACTTAAATAGCAGACTGATTTAATCATGAATCCTTATTGTAGCACTTGGGGTAAAACTGTCCGGGAATGGGCCCGGCACAATGGCACAGTGGTTAAGGTCCTTGCCTTGCACGCCTGGCATCCCGTATGGGCGCCGGTTCTTATAACAGCAGCCCTGCTTCCCATCCAGCTCCCTGCTTGTGGCCCGGGAAAGCAGTTGAGGACGGCCCAAGGCTTTGGGACCCTGCAGCCACATGGGAGACCCACAAGAGGCTCCTGGCTTGGAATCGGCATAGCATCGGACATTGCGCTCACTTGAGGAGTGAATCATCAGACGGGAGATCTTCCTCTCTGTCCTTCCTCCTCTGTGTATAACTGTCTTTCCAATAAAAAAAAAAAAATGAATCTTTAAAACTGTCCAGGATTGGGAGCTTGGGTGGGGAGGCGTGTTTGGAAGAAATTCCAGTCTTTAAGAAATTGTACCTTCAGATTATGAGACTGACGCGCTGCCATTAAAATGTCTATACTACCACAAGCAATATACATTTTCAATGCAATTCCAATCAAATTGCCCAAAACATTCTTCACGGAACTGGATACAATGATTCAAAAGTTCATCTGGAAACACAAAAAACCATGAATAGCTAGAACCAACCTGAAAAATAAGAAGTTAGCAGGGGGAATCACAATCCCGGACCTCTGGACATACTATAGAGCAGTGGTTATCAAAACAGCCTGGTACTGGCACAAAGACAGAAAGGAAGATCAATGGAATAGAATAGAAGCACCAAAAGGGAACCCACACAAATACAGCCAATTAATCTTTGACAAAAAGACCAATGACAACTCAAGCAAGTGGGAAGGCCTCCTTAGTAAATGTTGTTGGGACAACTGGCTGATAGCCTGTAGAAACAAAAAGATAGACCCACATCTATCACCATACACCAAGATCCAATCTACATGGATAAAAGACCTAAACCTACATCCAGAAACCTTCAAACTCTTGCAAGAAAATGTAGGAAATACCCTGCAAGACCTAGGAGTAGGTTCCGACTTTCTAAGAAGGACACCAAAAGCAATAGCAGTTGAGAACAGAATAAACAAATGGGACCTCATCAAACTAAGAAGCTTCTGTACAGCAAGGGAAACAATCAACAAAGTAAAAAAGCAACCCACAGAGTGGGAGAAGATCTTTGCACACGATATAGGCGATAGGGGGCTAATTTCCAGGATATACAAAGAACTTCAAAACAACCAAAAAACCAAAACAAACAAGCCACTCAAGAAATGGGCACGGGAAATGCGCAAACATTTCACAAAGGAACAAGTCCAAATGGCAAACAAACATATGAAAAAATGTTCCAGCTCCCTAGCAATAAGGGAAATCCAAATTAAAACATCGATGAGGTACCACCTAACACCAGCAAGATTGGCCCACATAAACAAGAACACCAACGACGCTTGCTGGAGAGGATGCGGGGAAAAGGGAACCCTACTCCACTGCTGGTGGAGCTGCAAATTGGTACAGCCTTTATGGAAATCAGTCTGGAGAACACTCAAACAACTCAAAATCTGCATACCATATGACCCAGCAATAGCACTCCTAGGAATATATCCAAAACACCTGTTTTACGACAAACCAACATGCATCCCTATGTTCATTGCAGCACAATCAGTAATTGCAAAAACATGGAAGCAACCAAAATGCCCATCAGCAGAAGATTGGATAAGAAAGCTTTGGTTCATCTACTCCATGGAATACTACTCAGCTATTAAAAAAAACAAAATGCATTTCTTTGTGGCTAAATGGGCACAACTGGAAACTATAATGATAAGGGAAATGAGCGAATCCCAAAAGATTAGATACCACATGTTTGCCTTGATTTAACCTGTAATTTTTTGTTTGGTTGTTTGTTATTTTTTGAACCTGTCATTGATACTGTCTCAACCCAGATGTTTCAAAGAATGGAACTTATTTATTTTTAACATATTGTTTACCCAATACTATGTCAATTAATTCCATAATGTTGTATATTGATACTGAGGCCTTGTTGGGGCTTTTAACTGACCGGATCTTTACTCTGTTAGACCTATCTTCAGACCATAGAAGGTCTCCCCAAGAGGCCACTGAACTTATCTGGACAATAAGACGCTGAACTTTATGCTAGGCATGTGTTTGCAAGCAATGAATCTCAACTGAACTTGAACTATGGTTATGCAACAAGGTGGAGGAATCCACCATGGGGGGAGGGGTATGGGAGGGGTGGGGGGAATCCCCAGCGCCTATAAAACTGTACTACATAATACAATGTAAGCAACAATAAAAAAAAAAGAAATTGTACCATAAAATTCAAAAATTCAAAATACAAATTAAAAGAAAACCATAAAAAATAATTTTAGCACTAGATGTGGTGGCCTAGCAACTTAAGCCCTTGCCTTAAAGGCACCGGGATCTGATATAGACATTGGTTCTAATTCAAGCAGCCCTGCTTTTCATCAAGGTCCCTGCTTTTCATCTGGGAAATCAGTCGAGGATGGCCCAAAGCCTTGGTAACCTGCACCCGCATAGGAGACCTGGAAGAGGTTCATGGCTCCTGGCTTTGGACTGGCACAGCTTCAGCCATTGCAGTCACTTGGGGGATGGAATCATTAGATGGAAGATCTTCATCTCTGCCTCTCCTACTCTCTATATATCTTACTTTACAATGAAAACCATTACCTTTTTAAAAATACGATCATTTTAATCGTCTTGCTGTGTTAGAAAGAAAGAAAAGTGAAAAGAGACTCTTGAATGGAGAAACCAGGTTCTGGGAACTGAGCCTCATAAAAAAATGCAAAAATGGACCCAACATTGCTAACAGTACTTAAACAAATTATGTGGCTAGCTTAGAATCCTCCCTAAACTCCTTGACCCAGGTGGCACTCCCACACAGTTGGGGACTTGTACTTTAAACAAGGAGGCCTTTGAATGACTCTGAGAAAAACCTGCTGTTTCTGTGCAAATCCATATGGAATAACTAAACATAGTCTGTCTCTAGACAGAAATCATCTCAAGGAAAGAGCAAAGTGAAGAGAAGATCAAAAAAACTGATTTGAGTGTTTCTCCTACTCACCTTGCTCATCATACTGATTACGGCCTTAAGCTTTGGTTTTGGATTGCAGTAGGCTGTATTGTTAATTGACTGGTTAAATATGTAAAAAAAGAATTAATACTGCTAAATTTATGATCACCAGGTCTCATCATAACTCCAATTCTGTGAATGACAATGTGTCAAAGGTTTGACTCTAGTTACTAGAAAAGGGGCAAATGTGATATCCTCTCACAAAATGGAGTCACTTTTGTTCAGGTCTGCACAAGTTTCCAAACCTGTACTTAATGCTTCACCACAAGATGCTTTTCCAGTTTCCTGCTTTTTGGGCCAGATCACTAGGCTAACATGCCCTACAGCTCTCAGTTCCAGAAATCAATTTTGTAGGGTTGATTCATTCATTGTTCCTATGACTGCCTCCTGTGGCTGTCCCAGCCTACCCATTGTCCCCATGGCAGCCTTCTCTGTGGTTTCTGTAACCTACCCATTGTTGAACCATTGTCCCCATGGCAGTCTCCTGTAGCTGCCCAATTCCTATGGTTCCTATGGCTGTATAAATTTCTTTTTATAAAAACTCCACCAAGTTGCACCTCAGGGTAACTCTTTGAAGGAAAGGAGAACTGAATCCAGCCAATTATTTTACCTGTCTCCTCAATACACTTTGCTGCGTAGCAGAGTAGTTTGGGGTGCACTTCTTTGGGAGAGGCTCAGTTTGGATGCAACAAAATAAGCCTAAAACATAGAACTCAAGTAACACAGGGTTACTGAGACTGTTTCTCCTGGGATCAGATGCAGATTGGGTTACATCTTCTCTTGACCAGGCTCCATGTTATACTGTAAATGTGGACATAGAGACAGTCACCAATAGAAAACACAAGATCTGAGACTCCACCTTGTGGCAGCAATATATAAATCAAGAAGCACATAAACCATTCAAGCAGTAAAGGGAAGAGTTTCCTACAAAATCCAAACCCATCTTTCACACATCAGCATTAGGTCCAGATCCCACAAATGGAAAACAACAGCCTAAGAATCTCTTTTGAAACAAAACCAAATAAATTAATAACATCTTGAGTACAGTCCCATAACCATAGAGAAAATACATTAAGTAGAATAAAATTTTTAAACCTTAACTATGTTAATCTCATCCAGGTTGTCACAAATAAGCCTACAACATAAACCACAAGTAACACAGCAAAACCCTGGGATTGGATGCAACAAGGTTGCCTTCTCTCCTGAACAGGATCCAGGTATACAATGGGAATGTGCTGATGGAACCAATCATGAAGCAAAAAACATAAGTCCTAAGTATATTTTTGAAGCATAAACAAAATGATTAATTAATTAAGCAAAGGATATCTTGCACAACCCAAACTATAGAATAACCAATTCACATGATGACTTGATCCAAAGGAAAAAAAAATTACAATTTATGGAATAATGCAATGGCACCAACTACAAACACAAAATGCAACTCATTCAAAAAAAAAAAAAAAGAAGAAGACAGAAGACGGTAGGGCAGGAGAGACTACCAAGGACAACTTACTCAAAGTGAAACACAACAAAATAGCATATATGTATGTAAGATCTGTACGCCTTCTTTGCAACAAGCATGAAAATAATACCCATGGCATAATGGGTGGAGAGTATGATGAGTATGAAGAGAAGTTCCAAGACAACGGTTGGGAGGATGTTTGTGAAAGTTTGATACAGATAGGATTGTAACCCAGCTGCCACAGGTTTTGTTAATCTCCAGATCACAGTGACATTATAGGCACTTGCATGGATGAGCTAAACCAACAAGGTGACAGCACAACAACTTTGGTGGGCCATGACCAAGTTAAATGTCAAAGCTCTGAACTTGAGCTGCATTCTCAGCTGTCACTCTTGCTTCAGTCACATAATCCGGTGTGGCTGTCCTGGTGACAGGGAGCATTCTGATTGGCTGCATCCCTGAACTAACAGGGCTCTGTGGCCATATAACGTGTTCAATTAGTAGCTGCCTTGTCATAACAACCCAGAATTATGCAGTCTCAGCATTCTAGAAAAGCTATGGTGAAATAGGCTCCTCATCCTAGTCATACCTTTTTTCAAGGCTTTTCATTTGTGGGATGTATAGTGATAGAATAATAGAGACTACCATATCCAGATGTGGATAGGTGGTGAGTGTCTCAAGCTCTGCTTTTTGTGGTTTTTCTCACCACACATATCGTGACAGGGAGCATGTTTAGCTCCGTGAAAGTCAACAGATCATGGGTGTAAGGGGCTGGGTGTCCCTAAGTGTGAGTGTGCAAATCTGCTGAAAATGCAGTGAAGCCTATGGCTTTTTTGACACTTGTACTATGAAAGTATTTCACTTTTCCTTCGATGAGGATCTCCAAGGAACCAACTTGATCCTAATTCTCCATTAGAGTTTCACATCCAAGCTGAGACTCTCTCCAAGAAGTGCAGCACAGACTACTCCACTAAGCAGCAAAGTTTATTCAGTAGGCAGGTGAACTATCTGAATCACACCAGTAGCCAGAACTACACCAGCAACCAGTTGGGAAGGTACTTTCACTGGGAGCCAGGGACTTGAACCCAAAGAGCTGCCCATCCTGCTGGTCTGTTTGATTTGACTAGCATCAGAGACACAGTTGCAGATCCCAGGCTTCGGATCGGCATAGCATCGGCCGTTGCACTCAATTTGGGAGTGAATCATCGGACGGACGATCTTCCTCTCTGTCTCTCCTCTGTGTATATCCGCCTTTCCAATAAAAAAAAAAAAAAAGAACCTAGACCTGGAACTTGGTGGAAGGATTGGCACAAGTAATGGCAAACAAGCAGCCGTGTGCCATATGCAATAAGGAAAATGGAACTGTAGACATATGTGTGCCAGAGCTTAAAAACCTGTCCCATGGAGAAGAATCTGTTAACCAGAAGTACAATGACCAAGAGCAAAGAAAGAGACAAAGGTGCAATGATTTTACTGAAGGCTTCCTGCAATGGAGCAAAACCCTATGCCAATCTGAGTTAACTGAAGAAGACATAAAGAAAATAGGGGATACAGGATTCAAAACACTTGTTTTTTGTTTTTTGTTTTGTTTTGTTTTTTTTATTGGAAAGCCAGATATACAGAGAGGAGAGACAGAGAGGAAGATCTTCCGTCCGATGATTCACTCCCCAAGTGAGCGCAACGGCTGATGCTATGCCGGTCTGAAGCCAGGAGCCTCTTCTGGGTCTCCCACACAGGTGCAGGGTCCCAAAGCTTTGGGCCATCCTTGACTGCTTTCCCGGGCCACAGGCAGGGAGCTGGAAGGGAAGTGGGGCCGCCGGGATAGAACCGGCACCAATATGGGATCCCGGGCGTGCAAGGCAAGGACCTTAACCACTGTGCCACCGCGCCAGGCCCCAAAACACTTGTTATAAAGCTTCTTATCAACAATGAAAATCACGTAAAGCAAGCGTTCAAGGAATTTAAGGAATATGTCACACTGGAAATGAATCAGATGAAAACTCATATATCAGAAATGAAGAATACAGTGGAGTGAATTAAAAGTACACTGGAGAGACTCCACAATATAATGAAGGAGGCAGAAAAAAAGAATGTTAAAATTAGAAGATATTTTCTGTCACCAAAGTAAAACAATTAAAAAGCTGAAAGCAGAGCTGGATCAGACTGAATAAATATTCAATGATTGAAAGACAGTATTAAAAGGCCACATATAAAAGTTATGGGAGTCCCAGAAGATGCAGAAAGAGAAACTGGAATTAAGAAGTTATTTAATGAAATAATAAAGGAAAAATTCCCTAATCTAGAGAAATAATTGGGAAACAAGATCCAGGAAGGGCACAGAATTCCCAACAGGGTTGAGCAAAAACAATCTTCACCAAGACACATGGTCATCAAGCTCTCTTCAATTGAACATAAGGAAAAGATCCTTAAATGTGCACCAGAAAAAAAATCAATTGAGACATAAAGGAATGCCAGTTACACTCCCAGGGCACTCTCCAGGCAACAAGAGAATGGAGCAACATATTCCAGATTCTAAATCAAAGAATTGTCAGCCCAGGGAATGTATCCAGCAAAACTTCCTTTTGTTTTTGAAAATGAAATAAATTTCATCCACAGTAAAGTTAAAAGAATATGCTTCACCCAAACCTTGTCCTACTAATGATAAAGATGTTCTATTGACAAAGAAAAGGAATAGCATCCACCAAACCAAAGGCAAATGTGAAGAACATCCCAGTAATATTACAACAGAAGACTAAGTCAATGAGCAACCCATTGCCAAATGGCAGGACCAAATTATGACACATTCATATTAACCATGAATGTAAATGGCTTAAACTCACCAATCAAATATCACAGATTAGTATACTGGATTAAACAACAAAACCCATCTATTATTTGCCTACAAGAACCACATTTCACCAATAAGGATGAGAAGAAACTATATCTCATGAAATTTTTTTTTGTCAGTTTTATCTCTTCAAAACACTTTCTTCTGATTAAATTCTTCAATGACTCATAGATCATTCAATAGCATCATTTATTCAAGAATGTTCTTGATTTTCACTTCTTCAGTGACACATTAATCTTTCAGTAGCATGTTATTTAACCTCACTGTGCTGTTAATTTCTTTTTCTGCATGTGCTTTATTTTTTATTGTGATTTTTTATTTAAAGGGATGTATAGTAATTGTTTAATAGAAAGTATCATATCTAGCAGCATGTTATTTAAATTCATGGTGTTGTAAATTTATATTTTTCTGCCTGTTGTTGATTTTGCTTTGTGACTTTTCACTTAAGGGGCTGTATAGTAACTCTGTAATGGAGTTTATTACATTCAGATGTGAGGATATAATAAAATATGCATCTTTACTTTCAGACAAAGATGAACTCCAATGAAACTGTTTACTGTATCTTGACAATAAGATGCTCAATTCTCTTCCATATTTCATGCCCACAATGATGAAAATATGACTCTTCAGGAAGAAATAAACTGTGCTAATTATAAAGGAAAAATCAATGAAAGAGGAGGGAATTGGGGCAGGGATAACGGAAATCTCAGTGCCTATGGAACTGTATCATAAACTGAAGATAAAAAGAAGTAAAATTTTTTAATAAAGAAAGAAAATGGAGCAGCTGTTACCTGAACCAGCACTTAGTTTGGGAAAATAACATCACAGGTGGTGGTGTAACTGACCATGTTTTCATTTTTTAAGATTTATTTTTATTGTACACATATATGTATATGTATATATATGGAGAGGAAGAGAGACAGAGAGGAAGATTTTCCATCCATTGATTGATTCCCCAAGCAGCTGCAAAAACTGGAGCTGAGCTAATGTGAAGCCAGGAGACCAGAACCTCTTCCAGTCTCCCACAAGAGTACAGGGTCACAAAACTTCGGTCCATTCTCAACTGCTTTGCCAGGCCAGAAGCAGGGGCCTCAATAGGAAGCAGGACTGATAGGATTAGAACAGGCACCCATATGGGATCCCGAGGCATTTGAGATAAAGACTCCAGCCACTAGGCTACCATGCCAAGTGCTTTGCCTCCTCTCTCTTGCTCTCTCTCTCTCTCTCTCTTTCTCTCTCTCTCTCATATTTACTTATTTTTATTGCAAACTGAGATATATGAGAAGATGAGAAGAAAAAGAGAAATATCTTCCATCTGATGATTCACTCCCCAAGTGACCACAATGGCCAGTGCTGTGCCAATATGAAGCCAGGAACCAGGAGATTCTTTCAAGTCTTTCATGTGGATGCAGGGTCCCAAGGCTTTGGGACATCCTTAACTGCTTTGCCAGACAACAAGCGGGGAGTTGGATGGAAAGCAGGGTCACTGGGATAAGAACTAGTGTCCATATGGAATCCTAGTGCATTCAAGGTGAGGACTTTAACTGCTAGGCCATGGTGCCAGGCCCCTTGCCTTCTTAATAATTGTAGTTTTGAGATTTTCCCATAATAAAGCTGGCACATTCCATTTATTTTAACTGATTTGAGTGCAATGTGAGTGTTGTGTCCTGAAGTGGTACAATACAGTTGCTATATCTAATATATTATATAAGCACATGACCAAGGTGATCATTGCTACATTAAGCATCTTGTACATGTGTTCCTGTTCGTTTAGAAAATAAGTTAGTTTGGGGGATGGGGAGATAGATGGAGATCTGGACTTGAAAATGTTGTCTTGTGCACTTTCCTTCAGCTTGCCTGTACTTTTCCAAAATGCTCTGAAAAGTGCTGTCCGATTACTTTCAGACTGATTTGACATATTTCTTGTTTACATGGTGGATTGTTTGCTGTCTGGAGTCTTCACTATGATGCAAGTTTCAGGCCCAGTGTGCTGACCTAGTAGCTAAAGTCTTCATCTTGAACACCCCAGGATCTCATATGGGCACTGGTCCTAATATTGGTAGCCCCTCTTGCCATCCAGTTCCCTGCTTGTGGCCTGGGAAAGAAGTCGAGGATGGCCAAAGCCTTGGAACCTTGCACCCGTGTGGGAGACCTGGAGGAGGTTCCTGGCTCCTGACTTCAGAGCAGCTCAGCACCGGCCATTGCAGTCACTTGGGGAGTGAATCAACAGATGGAAGATCTTCCCCTCTATATGTCTGACTTTGCAATAAAAAATAAATAAATCTTTAAAAAATGGGTGCAAGTTTCACATTGGCAGGGATACTGTCTTTCTGAATCTCTTAAAAAAATTTTTTTTTTCTTTAACTTGCGTAGACTAGGCTTTAATTAAATGTTAAATGAATTATTATTTGATGAATTGGATTTTAAATCTGAAAGGTTAATAGACTTGATAAATAGGATGTGACTGCCATTTGTATGTGTGTGTTTCATCATGTGTGTGTTTGTGTGCATGTGTGTTTGTCTGTGTGTCTACTGTTGAACTGAAGACACTAAGACATAGAACAACTGACATTTTGGGTCACGTACCATGATGGTAAATGATAAAATTTCTTGTTTGTTTAATTTGTGCAAACCCATTTCAAATATTTTTATTCAAGGATTAACAGTTCTCTTAAAAGATATAAATTGGGCCCGGCACAGTGGCGCAAGTGGTTAAGTCCTCGCCTTGCATGAACGGGATCCCATATGGGCACCGGTTCTATCCCCGGCAGCCCCGCTTCACTTCCAGGTTCCTGCTTGTGGCCCGGGAAAGCAGTCAAGGATGGCCCAAAGCTTTGGGACCCTGCACCCGCGTGGGAGACCCAGAAGAGGCTCCTGGCTTCGGACCGGCATAGCATGAGCCGTTGCGCTCACTTGGGGAGTGAATCATCGGACGGAAGATCTTCCTCTCTGTCTCTCCTCTCTGTATATCTGCCTTTCCA
>NW_024466436.1:0-27233 GCF_017591425.1 Ochotona curzoniae
CAAACTCAGTTCCCCAGGGATCACATACACTTTCAGGCATATGTGCTGTGAAAGCAGTATTTTTCCATGGACTTGTTAGCGCCTGGAATGAGGATAGGTGTCCTTGTTTTGTGTGGGTGCTCAACATACTTGATTTCATCATCCTTGGCTCTGTGGACATAGGACGTTAAGTGAGCCCAAAGTGTTCCTTCAAGGTCTTGTCAAAAAGCTGATGGTATGGGAAGTGACTGAGCCACGTGGAGTCGTTTTGGCACTGGAAGACCTGTGCTGCCCCTTTCGAGTGTTGCTATTCACCAACACACTCAGTTACCCAGGGATCACATACACTTTCAGGCATATGTGCTGCCAGAGCCAACAGTATCCATGGTAGCTGAAAATGCCTTGGGCGCTGAACTTCTCTCTGGATGTGGACTTCTTAGCGCCTGGACTGAGGATCAACATTATTGTTTTGTTGGGTGGTCAAGATGCTTGATTTCATCATCCTGGGCTCCATGGAAATTGGCTAAGAAGTGACCCCACAGGGTTTCCTTCTAGAATAGCCAAAGAGCTGATTGTATGTGAAGTGAATGAGCTACGTGGAGTCATTTTTGCACTGGAAGACCTGTGCTGCCCCTTTCGAATATTGCTAATCACCAACACACTCAGTTCCCCAGGGATTACATACACTTTCAGGCATATGTGCTGCAAGAGCGAAAAAAGTCCAAGGTACCTGATAATGGCTTAGGCGCTTAGCTTCTATCTGAATGTGAACTTGTTAGTGCCTGCAATGAAGATTGGCATCCTTGTTTATTGTGGGTGCTCAACATGCTTGATTTCATCATCCTGGGCTCCATGGACATTGGACGTTAAGTGACCACACTTGGTTTTTTTCTAGATCTAGTCGAAAAGCTATGGTATGTGAAGTGAATGACCCACGCTGAGTCATTTTGGCACTGGAAGACCCCTGCTGGCCCTTTCGAATGTTGCCATTCACCAACACACTCAGTTCCCCAGGGATCACATACACTTACAGGCATATGTGCTGCCAGAGACAAAAGAATCCATGGTAGCTGAAAATGGCTTGGGCGCTAAACTTCTCTCTGGATGTGGAGTTGTTAGCACCTGCAATGATGATCGACATTATTGTTTTGTGTGGGTGGTCAACATGCTTGATTTCATCATCTTGGGCTCCATAGACATTGGACGTTTAGTGACCCCACAGGTTTTCTTTCAGGATCTGGTCAAATAGCTGATGGTTTGTGAAGTGAATGAGCCTCACTGAATCTTTTTGGCACTGGAAGACCTGTGCTGCCCCTTTCGAATGTTGCTATTCTCCAACACACTCAGTTCCCCAGAGATTACATACACTTTCAGGCATATGTGCTGCTAGCGACAACACAAACCATGGTAGCTGAAAGTGGCTTAGGCGCTGAACTTGTCTCTGGATGTGGAGTAGTTAGCGCCTGGAATGAGAATCGGCATCCTTGTTTTGTGTGTGTGCTCAACATGCTTTATTTCATCATCCTGGGCTTCATGGACATTGGACGTTAAGTGAACCCACTTGGTTTTCTTCAGGATCTGGTCGAAAACTGATGGTATGCGAATTCAACGAGTCACGTGGAGTCATTTTGTCATTGGAGGACCTGTGCTGCCCCTTTCGAATGTTGCCATTAACCAACACACTCATTTCCCCTTGGATCACATACACTTTCAGGCATATGTGCTGCCAGAGCCATCATCTTGCATGGTAGCTGAAAATGGCTTGGGCGCTGAACTTCTCTCTGGATATGGACTTGTTAGCGCCTGGAATGATGATCGGCATCCTTGTTTTGTGTGTGTGCTCAACATGCTTGATTTCATCATCCTGGGCTCCATGGACATTGGACGATAAATGACCACACTTGGTTTCCTTCTAGATCTCGTCGAAAAGCTGATGGTATGTGAAGTGAATGAGCCACGTGGAGTCATTTTGGCACTGGAAGACCTGTGCTGCCCATTTCGAATGTTGCCATTCACCAACACACTCAGTTCCCCAGGGATCACATACACTTTCAGGCATATGTGCTGCCAGAGCCATCGTTTTCCATGGTAGCTGAAAATGGCTTGGGCGCTGAACTTCTCTCTGGATGTGGAGTTGTTAGCGCCTGGAATGAGGATCTGCATCCTTGTTTTGTGTGGGTGCTCAACATGCTTGATTGCATCATCCTGGGCTCCATGGACATTGGACGTTAAGTGACCCCACAGAGATTCCATCTTGATGTGGTTGATAAGCTGATGGTATGTGAAGTGAATGAGCCACGTGGAGTCATTTTGGCACTGGAAGACCTGTGCTGCCCCTTTCGAATGTTGCCATTCACCAACACACTCAGTTCCCCAGGGATCACATACACTTTCAGGCATATGTGCTGCCAGAACAGTGGTTTTCCATGGTAGCTGAAAATGGCTTGGGCGCTGAACTTCTCTCTGGATGTGGAGTTGTTAGCGCCTGGACTGAGGATCTGCATCCTTGTTTTGTGTGGGTGCTCAACATGCTTGATTTCATCATCCTGGGCTCCATGGACATTGGACACTAAGTGACCAAACAGGGTTTCCCTCTAGATGTGCTCGAAAAGCTGATGGTATGTGAAGTGAATGAGCCACGTGGAGTCATTTTGGCACTGGGAACCTGTGCTGCCTCTTTCGAATGTTGCCATTCACCAACACACTCAGTCCCCAGGGATCACAGACACTTTCAGGCATATGTGCTGCGAGAGCAGTGGTTTTCATGGTAGCTGAAAATGGCTTGGGCGCTGAACTTCTCTCTGGATGTGGACTTGTTAGCGCCTGGAATGTGAATCAACATCCTTGTTTTGTGTGTGTGCTCAACATGCTTGATTTCATCATCCTGGGCTCCATGGACATTGGATGTTAAGTGACCCCACAGAGATTCCATCTAGATGTGCTTGAAAAGCTGATGGTATGTGAAGTGAATGAGCCAAGTGGAGTCGTTTTGGCACTGGAAGACCTGTACTGGAACTATCGAATGTTGCCATTCACCCACACACTCAGTTCCCCAGGGATCACATACACTTTCAGGCATATGTGCTGCCAGAGCCATCATGTTGCATGGTAGCTGAAAATGGCTTGGGCGCTGAACTTGTCTCTGGATGTGGAGTTGTTAGCGCCTGGAATGAGGATCTGCATCCTTGTTTTGTGTGGGTGCTCAACATGCTTGATTGCATCATCCTGGGCTCCATGGACATTGGACAAGAAGTGACCAACAGGGTTTCCCTCTAGATCTGCTCGACAAGCTGATGGTATGTGAAGTGAATGAGCCAAGTGGAGTCGTTTTGGCACTGGAAGACCCGTGCTGGCCCTTTCGAATGTTGCCATTCACCAACACACTCAGTTCCCCAGGGATCACATACACTTTCAGGCATATGTGCTGCCAGAGCCATCATGTTTGCATGGTAGCTGAAAATGGCTTGGGCGCTGAACTTGTCTCTGGATGTGGAGTTGTTAGCGCCTGGACTGAGGATCTGCATCCTTGTTTTGTGTGGGTGCTCAACATGCTTGATTGCATCATCCTGGGCTCCATGGACATTGGACAAGAAGTGACCAAACAGGGTTTCCCTCTAGATCTGCTCGACAAGCTGATGGTATGTGAAGTGAATGAGCCAAGTGGAGTCGTTTTGGCACTGGAAGAACTGTGCTGGCCCATTTCGAATATTGCCATTCACCAACACACTCAGTTCCCCAGGGATCACATACACTTTCAGGCATATGTGCTGCCAGAGCCATCATGTTGCATGGTAGCTGAAAATGGCTTGGGCGCTGAACTTGTCTCTGGATGTGGAGTTGTTAGCGCCTGGACTGAGGATCTGCATCCTTGTTTTGTGTGGGTGCTCAACATGCTTGATTGCATCATCCTGGGCTCCATGGACATTGGACAAGAAGTGACCAAACAGGGTTTCCCTCTAGATCTGCTCCACAAGCTGATGGTATGTGAAGTGAATGAGCCAAGTGGAGTCGTTTTGGCACTGGAAGACCCTGCTGGCCAATTCGAATATTGCCATTCACCAACACACTCAGTTCCCCAGGGATCACATACACTTTCAGGCATATGTGCTGCCAGAGCCATCATGTTCCATGGTAGCTGAAAATGGCTTGGGCGCTGAACTTGTCTCTGGATGTGGAGTTGTTAGCGCCTGGACTGAGGATCTGCATCCTTGTTTTGTGTGGGTGCTCAACATGCTTGATTGCATCATCCTGGGCTCCATGGACATTGGACAAGAAGTGACCAAACAGGGTTTCCTCTAGATCTGCTCGACAAGCTGATGGTATGTGAAGTGAATGAGCCAAGTGGAGTCGTTTTGGCACTGGAAGACCCCTGCTGTGCAATTCGAATGTTTCTATTCACCAACACACTCAGTTCCCCAGGGATCACATACACTTTCAGGCATATGTGCTGCCAGAGCCATCATTTTCCATGGTAGCTGAAAATGGCTTGGGCGCTGAACTTGTCTCTGGATGTGGAGTTGTTAGCGCCTGGACTGAGGATCTGCATCCTTGTTTTGTGTGGGTGCTCAACATGCTTGATTGCATCATCCTGGGCTCCATGGACATTGGACAAGAAGTGACCCAACAGGGTTTCCCTCTAGATCTGCTCGACAAGCTGATGGTATGTGAAGTGAATGAGCCAAGTGGAGTCGTTTTGGCACTGGAAGACCCCTGCTGGCCAATTTCGAATGTTGCCATTCACCAACACACTCAGTTCCCCAGGGATCACATACACTTTCAGGCATATGTGCTGCCAGAGCCATCATGTTCCATGGTAGCTGAA
Source organism: Ochotona curzoniae (assembly GCF_017591425.1). Lineage (NCBI taxonomy): Eukaryota > Metazoa > Chordata > Mammalia > Lagomorpha > Ochotonidae > Ochotona > Ochotona curzoniae. Next base: position 4,802 of record NW_024466436.1, read on the forward strand.
AATGGCTTGGGCGCTGAACTTGTCTCTGGATGTGGAGTTGTTAGCGCCTGGACTGAGGATCTGCATCCTTGTTTTGTGTGGGTGCTCAACATGCTTGATTGCATCATCCTGGGCTCCATGGACATTGGACAAGAAGTGACCAAACAGGGTTTCCTCTAGATCTGCTCCACAAGCTGATGGTATGTGAAGTGAATGAGCCAAGTGGAGTCGTTTTGGCACTGGAAGACCTGTGCTGGCCATTTCGAATGTTGCCATTCACCAACACACTCAGTTCCCCAGGGATCACATACACTTTCAGGCATATGTGCTGCCAGAGCCATCATGTTCCATGGTAGCTGAAAATGGCTTGGGCGCTGAACTTGTCTCTGGATGTGGAGTTGTTAGCGCCTGGACTGAGGATCTGCATCCTTGTTTTGTGTGGGTGCTCAACATGCTTGATTGCATCATCCTGGGCTCCATGGACATTGGACAAGAAGTGACCACACAGGGTTTCCATCTAGATCTGCTCGACAAGCTGATGGTATGTGAAGTGAATGAGCCAAGTGGAGTCGTTTTGGCACTGGAAGACCCTGCTGGCCAATTTCGAATGTTGCCATTCACCAACACACTCAGTTCCCCAGGGATCACAGACACTTTCAGGCATATGTGCTGCCAGAGCCATCATGTTGCATGGTAGCTGAAAATGGCTTGGTGCTGAACTTGTCTCTGGATGTGGAGTTGTTAGCGCCTGGACTGAGGATCTGCATCCTTGTTTTGTGTGGGTGCTCAACATGCTTGATTGCATCATCCTGGGCTCCATGGACATTGGACAGAAGTGACCAAACAGGTTTCCCTCTAGATCTGCTCGACAAGCTGATGGTATGTGAAGTGAATGAGCCAAGTGGAGTCGTTTTGGCACTGGAAGACCCCTGCTGGCCATTTCGAATGTTGCCATTCACCAACACACTCAGTTCCCCAGGGATCACATACACTTTCAGGCATATGTGCTGCCAGAGCCATCATGTTCCATGGTAGCTGAAAATGGCTTGGGCGCTGAACTTGTCTCTGGATGTGGAGTTGTTAGCGCCTGGACTGAGGATCTGCATCCTTGTTTTGTGTGGGTGCTCAACATGCTTGATTGCATCATCCTGGGCTCCATGGACATTGGACAAGAAGTGACCAAACAGGGTTTCCCTCTAGATCTGCTCGACAAGCTGATGGTATGTGAAGTGAATGAGCCAAGTGGAGTCGTTTTGGCACTGGAAGACCCTGCTGGCCAATTTGAATATTGCCATTCACCAACACACTCAGTTCCCCAGGGATCACATACACTTTCAGGCATATGTGCTGCCAGAGCCATCATGTTGCATGGTAGCTGAAAATGGCTTGGGCGCTGAACTTGTCTCTGGATGTGGAGTTGTTAGCGCCTGGACTGAGGATCTGCATCCTTGTTTTGTGTGGGTGCTCAACATGCTTGATTGCATCATCCTGGGCTCCATGGACATTGGACAAGAAGTGACCAAACAGGGTTTCCCTCTAGATCTGCTCGACAAGCTGATGGTATGTGAAGTGAATGAGCCAAGTGGAGTCGTTTTGGCACTGGAAGACCCTGCTGGCCATTTCGAATATTGCCATTCACCAACACACTCAGTTCCCCAGGGATCACATACACTTTCAGGCATATGTGCTGCCAGAGCCATCATGTTGCATGGTAGCTGAAAATGGCTTGGGCGCTGAACTTGTCTCTGGATGTGGAGTTGTTAGCGCCTGGACTGAGGATCTGCATCCTTGTTTTGTGTGGGTGCTCAACATGCTTGATTGCATCATCCTGGGCTCCATGGACATTGGACAAGAAGTGACCAAACAGGGTTTCCCTCTAGATCTGCTCGACAAGCTGATGGTATGTGAAGTGAATGAGCCAAGTGGAGTCGTTTTGGCACTGGAAGACCCCTGCTGGCCAATTCGAATATTGCCATTCACCAACACACTCAGTTCCCCAGGGATCACATACACTTTCAGGCATATGTGCTGCCAGAGCCATCATGTTGCATGGTAGCTGAAAATGGCTTGGGCGCTGAACTTGTCTCTGGATGTGGAGTTGTTAGCGCCTGGACTGAGGATCTGCATCCTTGTTTTGTGTGGGTGCTCAACATGCTTGATTGCATCATCCTGGGCTCCATGGACATTGGACAAGAAGTGACCAAACAGGGTTTCCCTCTAGATCTGCTCCACAAGCTGATGGTATGTGAAGTGAATGAGCCAAGTGGAGTCGTTTTGGCACTGGAAGACCCCTGCTGGCCAATTCGAATATTGCCATTCACCAACACACTCAGTTCCCCAGGGATCACATACACTTTCAGGCATATGTGCTGCCAGAGCCATCATGTTTGCATGGTAGCTGAAAATGGCTTGGGCGCTGAACTTGTCTCTGGATGTGGAGTTGTTAGCGCCTGGACTGAGGATCTGCATCCTTGTTTTGTGTGGGTGCTCAACATGCTTGATTGCATCATCCTGGGCTCCATGGACATTGGACAAGAAGTGACCAAACAGGGTTTCCCTCTAGATCTGCTCCACAAGCTGATGGTATGTGAAGTGAATGAGCCAAGTGGAGTCGTTTTGGCACCGGAAGACCCCTGCCCTCCAATTTGAATATTGTCATTCACCAACACACTCAGTTCCCCAGGGATCACATACACTTTCAGGCATATGTGCTGCCAGAGCCAACAGAATCCATGGTAGCTGAAAATGGCTTGGGCGCTGAACTTGTCTCTGGATGTGGAGTTGTTAGCGCCTGGACTGAGGATCTGCATCCTTGTTTTGTGTGGGTGCTCAACATGCTTGATTGCATCATCCTGGGCTCCATGGACATTGGACAAGAAGTGACCAAACAGGGTTTCCCTCTAGATCTGCTCGACAAGCTGATGGTATGTGAAGTGAATGAGCCAAGTGGAGTCGTTTTGGCACTGGAAGACCCCTGCTGGCCAATTCGAATATTGCCATTCACCAACACACTCAGTTCCCCAGGGATCACAGACACTTTCAGGCATATGTGCTGCCAGAGCCATCATGTTGCATGGTAGCTGAAAATGGCTTGGGCGCTGAACTTGTCTCTGGATGTGGAGTTGTTAGCGCCTGGACTGAGGATCTGCATCCTTGTTTTGTGTGGGTGCTCAACATGCTTGATTGCATCATCCTGGGCTCCATGGACATTGGACAAGAAGTGACCAAACAGGGTTTCCCTCTAGATCTGCTCCACAAGCTGATGGTATGTGAAGTGAATGAGCCAAGTGGAGTCGTTTTGGCACTGGAAGACCCCTGCTGGCCAATTCGAATATTGCCATTCACCAACACACTCAGTTCCCCAGGGATCACATACACTTTCAGGCATATGTGCTGCCAGAGCCATCATGTTCCATGGTAGCTGAAAATGGCTTGGGCGCTGAACTTGTCTCTGGATGTGGAGTTGTTAGCGCCTGGACTGAGGATCTGCATCCTTGTTTTGTGTGGGTGCTCAACATGCTTGATTGCATCATCCTGGGCTCCATGGACATTGGACAAGAAGTGACCAAACAGGCTTTCCCTCTAGATCTGCTCGACAAGCTGATGGTATGTGAAGTGAATGAGCCAAGTGGAGTCGTTTTGGCACTGGAAGACCCCTGCTGGCCAATTCGAATATTGCCATTCACCAACACACTCAGTTCCCCAGGGATCACATACACTTTCAGGCATATGTGCTGCCAGAGCCATCATGTTGCATGGTAGCTGAAAATGGCTTGGGCGCTGAACTTGTCTCTGGATGTGGAGTTGTTAGCGCCTGGACTGAGGATCTGCATCCTTGTTTTGTGTGGGTGCTCAACATGCTTGATTGCATCATCCTGGGCTCCATGGACATTGGACAAGAAGTGACCAAACAGGGTTTCCCTCTAGATCTGCTCCACAAGCTGATGGTATGTGAAGTGAATGAGCCAAGTGGAGTCGTTTTGGCACTGGAAGACCCCTGCTGGCCAATTCGAATATTGCCATTCACCAACACACTCAGTTCCCCAGGGATCACATACACTTTCAGGCATATGTGCTGCCAGAGCCATCATGTTGCATGGTAGCTGAAAATGGCTTGGGCGCTGAACTTGTCTCTGGATGTGGAGTTGTTAGCGCCTGGACTGAGGATCTGCATCCTTGTTTTGTGTGGGTGCTCAACATGCTTGATTGCATCATCCTGGGCTCCATGGACATTGGACAAGAAGTGACCAAACAGGGTTTCCCTCTAGATCTGCTCGACAAGCTGATGGTATGTGAAGTGAATGAGCCAAGTGGAGTCGTTTTGGCACTGGAAGACCCCTGCTGGCCAATTCGAATATTGCCATTCACCAACACACTCAGTTCCCCAGGGATCACATACACTTTCAGGCATATGTGCTGCCAGAGCCATCATGTTGCATGGTAGCTGAAAATGGCTTGGGCGCTGAACTTGTCTCTGGATGTGGAGTTGTTAGCGCCTGGACTGAGGATCTGCATCCTTGTTTTGTGTGGGTGCTCAACATGCTTGATTGCATCATCCTGGGCTCCATGGACATTGGACAAGAAGTGACCAAACAGGGTTTCCCTCTAGATCTGCTCCACAAGCTGATGGTATGTGAAGTGAATGAGCCAAGTGGAGTCGTTTTGGCACTGGAAGACCCCTGCTGGCCAATTCGAATATTGCCATTCACCAACACACTCAGTTCCCCAGGGATCACATACACTTTCAGGCATATGTGCTGCCAGAGCCATCATGTTGCATGGTAGCTGAAAATGGCTTGGGCGCTGAACTTGTCTCTGGATGTGGAGTTGTTAGCGCCTGGACTGAGGATCTGCATCCTTGTTTTGTGTGGGTGCTCAACATGCTTGATTGCATCATCCTGGGCTCCATGGACATTGGACAAGAAGTGACCAAACAGGGTTTCCCTCTAGATCTGCTCGACAAGCTGATGGTATGTGAAGTGAATGAGCCAAGTGGAGTCGTTTTGGCACTGGAAGACCCCTGCTGGCCAATTCGAATATTGCCATTCACCAACACACTCAGTTCCCCAGGGATCACATACACTTTCAGGCATATGTGCTGCCAGAGCCATCATGTTGCATGGTAGCTGAAAATGGCTTGGGCGCTGAACTTGTCTCTGGATGTGGAGTTGTTAGCGCCTGGACTGAGGATCTGCATCCTTGTTTTGTGTGGGTGCTCAACATGCTTGATTGCATCATCCTGGGCTCCATGGACATTGGACAAGAAGTGACCAAACAGGGTTTCCCTCTAGATCTGCTCGACAAGCTGATGGTATGTGAAGTGAATGAGCCAAGTGGAGTCGTTTTGGCACTGGAAGACCCCTGCTGGCCAATTCGAATATTGCCATTCACCAACACACTCAGTTCCCCAGGGATCACATACACTTTCAGGCATATGTGCTGCCAGAGCCATCATGTTGCATGGTAGCTGAAAATGGCTTGGGCGCTGAACTTGTCTCTGGATGTGGAGTTGTTAGCGCCTGGACTGAGGATCTGCATCCTTGTTTTGTGTGGGTGCTCAACATGCTTGATTGCATCATCCTGGGCTCCATGGACATTGGACAAGAAGTGACCAAACAGGGTTTCCCTCTAGATCTGCTCGACAAGCTGATGGTATGTGAAGTGAATGAGCCAAGTGGAGTCGTTTTGGCACTGGAAGACCCCTGCTGGCCAATTCGAATATTGCCATTCACCAACACACTCAGTTCCCCAGGGATCACATACACTTTCAGGCATATGTGCTGCCAGAGCCATCATGTTGCATGGTAGCTGAAAATGGCTTGGGCGCTGAACTTGTCTCTGGATGTGGAGTTGTTAGCGCCTGGACTGAGGATCTGCATCCTTGTTTTGTGTGGGTGCTCAACATGCTTGATTGCATCATCCTGGGCTCCATGGACATTGGACAAGAAGTGACCAAACAGGGTTTCCCTCTAGATCTGCTCCACAAGCTGATGGTATGTGAAGTGAATGAGCCAAGTGGAGTCGTTTTGGCACTGGAAGACCCCTGCTGGCCAATTCGAATATTGCCATTCACCAACACACTCAGTTCCCCAGGGATCACATACACTTTCAGGCATATGTGCTGCCAGAGCCATCATGTTGCATGGCAGCTGAAAATGGCTTGGGCGCTGAACTTGTCTCTGGATGTGGAGTTGTTAGCGCCTGGACTGAGGATCTGCATCCTTGTTTTGTGTGGGTGCTCAACATGCTTGATTGCATCATCCTGGGCTCCATGGACATTGGACAAGAAGTGACCAAAGAGGGTTTCCCTCTAGATCTGCTCCACAAGCTGATGGTATGTGAAGTGAATGAGCCAAGTGGAGTCGTTTTGGCACTGGAAGACCCCTGCCCTCTAATTTGAATATTGTCATTCACCAACACACTCAGTTCCCCAGGGATCACATACACTTTCAGGCATATGTGCTGCCAGAGCCATCATGTTGCATGGTAGCTGAAAATGGCTTGGGCGCTGAACTTGTCTCTGGATGTGGAGTTGTTAGCGCCTGGACTGAGGATCTGCATCCTTGTTTTGTGTGGGTGCTCAACATGCTTGATTGCATCATCCTGGGCTCCATGGACATTGGACAAGAAGTGACCAAACAGGGTTTCCCTCTAGATCTGCTCCACAACCTGATGGTATGTGAAGTGAATGAGCCAAGTGGAGTCGTTTTGGCACTGGAAGACCCCTGCTGGCCAATTCGAATATTGCCATTCACCAACACACTCAGTTCCCCAGGGATCACATACACTTTCAGGCATATGTGCTGCCAGAGCCATCATGTTGCATGGTAGCTGAAAATGGCTTGGGCGCTGAACTTGTCTCTGGATGTGGAGTTGTTAGCGCCTGGACTGAGGATCTGCATCCTTGTTTTGTGTGGGTGCTCAACATGCTTGATTGCATCATCCTGGGCTCCATGGACATTGGACAAGAAGTGACCAAACAGGGTTTCCCTCTAGATCTGCTCCACAAGCTGATGGTATGTGAAGTGAATGAGCCAAGTGGAGTCGTTTTGGCACTGGAAGACCCCTGCTGGCCAATTCGAATATTGCCATTCACCAACACACTCAGTTCCCCAGGGATCACATACACTTTCAGGCATATGTGCTGCCAGAGCCATCATGTTGCATGGTAGCTGAAAATGGCTTGGGCGCTGAACTTGTCTCTGGATGTGGAGTTGTTAGCGCCTGGACTGAGGATCTGCATCCTTGTTTTGTGTGGGTGCTCAACATGCTTGATTGCATCATCCTGGGCTCCATGGACATTGGACAAGAAGTGACCAAACAGGGTTTCCCTCTAGATCTGCTCCACAAGCTGATGGTATGTGAAGTGAATGAGCCAAGTGGAGTCGTTTTGGCACTGGAAGACCCCTGCTGGCCAATTCGAATATTGCCATTCACCAACACACTCAGTTCCCCAGGGATCACATACACTTTCAGGCATATGTGCTGCCAGAGCCATCATGTTGCATGGTAGCTGAAAATGGCTTGGGCGCTGAACTTGTCTCTGGATGTGGAGTTGTTAGCGCCTGGACTGAGGATCTGCATCCTTGTTTTGTGTGGGTGCTCAACATGCTTGATTGCATCATCCTGGGCTCCATGGACATTGGACAAGAAGTGACCAAACAGGGTTTCCCTCTAGATCTGCTCCACAAGCTGATGGTATGTGAAGTGAATGAGCCAAGTGGAGTCGTTTTGGCACTGGAAGACCCCTGCTGGCCAATTCGAATATTGCCATTCACCAACACACTCAGTTCCCCAGGGATCACATACACTTTCAGGCATATGTGCTGCCAGAGCCATCATGTTGCATGGTAGCTGAAAATGGCTTGGGCGCTGAACTTGTCTCTGGATGTGGAGTTGTTAGCGCCTGGACTGAGGATCTGCATCCTTGTTTTGTGTGGGTGCTCAACATGCTTGATTGCATCATCCTGGGCTCCATGGACATTGGACAAGAAGTGACCAAACAGGGTTTCCCTCTAGATCTGCTCCACAAGCTGATGGTATGTGAAGTGAATGAGCCAAGTGGAGTCGTTTTGGCACTGGAAGACCCCTGCTGGCCAATTCGAATATTGCCATTCACCAACACACTCAGTTCCCCAGGGATCACATACACTTTCAGGCATATGTGCTGCCAGAGCCATCATGTTGCATGGTAGCTGAAAATGGCTTGGGCGCTGAACTTGTCTCTGGATGTGGAGTTGTTAGCGCCTGGACTGAGGATCTGCATCCTTGTTTTGTGTGGGTGCTCAACATGCTTGATTGTATCATCCTGGGCTCCATGGACATTGGACAAGAAGTGACCAAACAGGGTTTCCCTCTAGATCTGCTCGACAAGCTGATGGTATGTGAAGTGAATGAGCCAAGTGGAGTCGTTTTGGCACTGGAAGACCCCTGCTGGCCAATTCGAATATTGCCATTCACCAACACACTCAGTTCCCCAGGGATCACATACACTTTCAGGCATATGTGCTGCCAGAGCCATCATGTTGCATGGTAGCTGAAAATGGCTTGGGCGCTGAACTTGTCTCTGGATGTGGAGTTGTTAGCGCCTGGACTGAGGATCTGCATCCTTGTTTTGTGTGGGTGCTCAACATGCTTGATTGCATCATCCTGGGCTCCATGGACATTGGACAAGAAGTGACCAAACAGGGTTTCCCTCTAGATCTGCTCCACAAGCTGATGGTATGTGAAGTGAATGAGCCAAGTGGAGTCGTTTTGGCACTGGAAGACCCCTGCTGGCCAATTCGAATATTGCCATTCACCAACACACTCAGTTCCCCAGGGATCACATACACTTTCAGGCATATGTGCTGCCAGAGCCATCATGTTGCATGGTAGCTGAAAATGGCTTGGGCGCTGAACTTGTCTCTGGATGTGGAGTTGTTAGCGCCTGGACTGAGGATCTGCATCCTTGTTTTGTGTGGGTGCTCAACATGCTTGATTGCATCATCCTGGGCTCCATGGACATTGGACAAGAAGTGACCAAACAGGGTTTCCCTCTAGATCTGCTCCACAAGCTGATGGTATGTGAAGTGAATGAGCCAAGTGGAGTCGTTTTGGCACTGGAAGACCCCTGCTGGCCAATTCGAATATTGCCATTCACCAACACACTCAGTTCCCCAGGGATCACATACACTTTCAGGCATATGTGCTGCCAGAGCCATCATGTTGCATGGTAGCTGAAAATGGCTTGGGCGCTGAACTTGTCTCTGGATGTGGAGTTGTTAGCGCCTGGACTGAGGATCTGCATCCTTGTTTTGTGTGGGTGCTCAACATGCTTGATTGCATCATCCTGGGCTCCATGGACATTGGACAAGAAGTGACCAAACAGGGTTTCCCTCTAGATCTGCTCCACAAGCTGATGGTATGTGAAGTGAATGAGCCAAGTGGAGTGGTTTTGGCACTGGAAGACCCCTGCTGGCCAATTCGAATATTGCCATTCACCAACACACTCAGTTCCCCAGGGATCACATACACTTTCAGGCATATGTGCTGCCAGAGCCATCATGTTGCATGGTAGCTGAAAATGGCTTGGGCGCTGAACTTGTCTCTGGATGTGGAGTTGTTAGCGCCTGGACTGAGGATCTGCATCCTTGTTTTGTGTGGGTGCTCAACATGCTTGATTGCATCATCCTGGGCTCCATGGACATTGGACAAGAAGTGACCAAACAGGGTTTCCCTCTAGATCTGCTCCACAAGCTGATGGTATGTGAAGTGAATGAGCCAAGTGGAGTCGTTTTGGCACTGGAAGACCCCTGCTGGCCAATTCGAATATTGCCATTCACCAACACACTCAGTTCCCCAGGGATCACATACACTTTCAGGCATATGTGCTGCCAGAGCCATCATGTTGCATGGTAGCTGAAAATGGCTTGGGCGCTGAACTTGTCTCTGGATGTGGAGTTGTTAGCGCCTGGACTGAGGATCTGCATCCTTGTTTTGTGTGGGTGCTCAACATGCTTGATTGCATCATCCTGGGCTCCATGGACATTGGACAAGAAGTGACCAAACAGGGTTTCCCTCTAGATCTGCTCCACAAGCTGATGGTATGTGAAGTGAAAGAGCCAAGTGGAGTCGTTTTGGCACTGGAAGACCCCTGCTGGCCAATTCGAATATTGCCATTCACCAACACACTCAGTTCCCCAGGGATCACATACACTTTCAGGCATATGTGCTGCCAGAGCCATCATGTTGCATGGTAGCTGAAAATGGCTTGGGCGCTGAACTTGTCTCTGGATGTGGAGTTGTTAGCGCCTGGACTGAGGATCTGCATCCTTGTTTTGTGTGGGTGCTCAACATGCTTGATTGCATCATCCTGGGCTCCATGGACATTGGACAAGAAGTGACCAAAGCGGGTTTCCCTCTAGATCTGCTCCACAAGCTGATGGTATGTGAAGTGAATGAGCCAAGTGGAGTCGTTTTGGCACTGGAAGACCCCTGCTGGCCAATTCGAATATTGCCATTCACCAACACACTCAGTTCCCCAGGGATCACATACACTTTCAGGCATATGTGCTGCCAGAGCCATCATGTTGCATGGTAGCTGAAAATGGCTTGGGCGCTGAACTTGTCTCTGGATGTGGAGTTGTTAGCGCCTGGACTGAGGATCTGCATCCTTGTTTTGTGTGGGTGCTCAACATGCTTGATTGCATCATCCTGGGCTCCATGGACATTGGACAAGAAGTGACCAAACAGGGTTTCCCTCAAGAACTGCTCCACAAGCTGATGGTATGTGAAGTGAATGAGCCAAGTGGAGTCGTTTTGGCACTGGAAGACCCCTGCTGGCCAATTCGAATATTGCCATTCACCAACACACTCAGTTCCCCAGGGATCACATACACTTTCAGGCATATGTGCTGCCAGAGCCATCATGTTGCATGGTAGCTGAAAATGGCTTGGGCGCTGAACTTGTCTCTGGATGTGGAGTTGTTAGCGCCTGGACTGAGGATCTGCATCCTTGTTTTGTGTGGGTGCTCAACATGCTTGATTGCATCATCCTGGGCTCCATGGACATTGGACAAGAAGTGACCAAACAGGGTTTCCCTCTAGATCTGCTCCACAACCTGATGGTATGTGAAGTGAATGAGCCAAGTGGAGTCGTTTTGGCACTGGAAGACCCCTGCTGGCCAATTCGAATATTGCCATTCACCAACACACTCAGTTCCCCAGGGATCACATACACTTTCAGGCATATGTGCTGCCAGAGCCATCATGTTGCATGGTAGCTGAAAATGGCTTGGGCGCTGAACTTGTCTCTGGATGTGGAGTTGTTAGCGCCTGGACTGAGGATCTGCATCCTTGTTTTGTGTGGGTGCTCAACATGCTTGATTGCATCATCCTGGGCTCCATGGACATTGGACAAGAAGTGACCAAACAGGGTTTCCCTCTAGATCTGCTCGACAAGCTGATGGTATGTGAAGTGAATGAGCCAAGTGGAGTCGTTTTGGCACTGGAAGACCCCTGCTGGCCAATTCGAATATTGCCATTCACCAACACACTCAGTTCCCCAGGGATCACATACACTTTCAGGCATATGTGCTGCCAGAGCCATCATGTTGCATGGTAGCTGAAAATGGCTTGGGCGCTGAACTTGTCTCTGGATGTGGAGTTGTTAGCGCCTGGACTGAGGATCTGCATCCTTGTTTTGTGTGGGTGCTCAACATGCTTGATTGCATCATCCTGGGCTCCATGGACATTGGACAAGAAGTGACCAAACAGGGTTTCCCTCTAGATCTGCTCCACAAGCTGATGGTATGTGAAGTGAATGAGCCAAGTGGAGTCGTTTTGGCACTGGAAGACCCCTGCTGGCCAATTCGAATATTGCCATTCACCAACACACTCAGTTCCCCAGGGATCACATACACTTTCAGGCATATGTGCTGCCAGAGCCATCATGTTGCATGGTAGCTGAAAATGGCTTGGGCGCTGAACTTGTCTCTGGATGTGGAGTTGTTAGTGCCTGGACTGAGGATCTGCATCCTTGTTTTGTGTGGGTGCTCAACATGCTTGATTGCATCATCCTGGGCTCCATGGACATTGCACAAGAAGTGACCAAACAGGGTTTCCCTCTAGATCTGCTCCACAAGCTGATGGTATGTGAAGTGAATGAGCCAAGTGGAGTCGTTTTGGCACTGGAAGACCCCTGCTGGCCAATTCGAATATTGCCATTCACCAACACACTCAGTTCCCCAGGGATCACATACACTTTCAGGCATATGTGCTGCCAGAGCCATCATGTTGCATGGTAGCTGAAAATGGCTTGGGCGCTGAACTTGTCTCTGGATGTGGAGTTGTTAGCGCCTGGACTGAGGATCTGCATCCTTGTTTTGTGTGGGTGCTCAACATGCTTGATTGCATCATCCTGGGCTCCATGGACATTGGACAAGAAGTGACCAAACAGGGTTTCCCTCTAGATCTGCTCCACAAGCTGATGGTATGTGAAGTGAATGAGCCAAGTGGAGTCGTTTTGGCACTGGAAGACCCCTGCTGGCCAATTCGAATATTGCCATTCACCAACACACTCAGTTCCCCAGGGATCACATACACTTTCAGGCATATGTGCTGCCAGAGCCATCATGTTGCATGGTAGCTGAAAATGGCTTGGGCGCTGAACTTGTCTCTGGATGTGGAGTTGTTAGCGCCTGGACTGAGGATCTGCATCCTTGTTTTGTGTGGGTGCTCAACATGCTTGATTGCATCATCCTGGGCTCCATGGACATTGGACAAGAAGTGACCAAACAGGGTTTCCCTCTAGATCTGCTCCACAAGCTGATGGTATGTGAAGTGAATGAGCCAAGTGGAATCGTTTTGGCACTGGAAGACCCCTGCTGGCCAATTCGAATATTGCCATTCACCAACACACTCAGTTCCCCAGGGATCACATACACTTTCAGGCATATGTGCTGCCAGAGCCATCATGTTGCATGGTAGCTGAAAATGGCTTGGGCGCTGAACTTGTCTCTGGATGTGGAGTTGTTAGCGCCTGGACTGAGGATCTGCATCCTTGTTTTGTGTGGGTGCTCAACATGCTTGATTGCATCATCCTGGGCTCCATGGACATTGGACAAGAAGTGACCAAACAGGGTTTCCCTCTAGATCTGCTCCACAAGCTGATGGTATGTGAAGTGAATGAGCCAAGTGGAGTCGTTTTGGCACTGGAAGACCCTGCTGGCCAATTCGAATATTGCCATTCACCAACACACTCAGTTCCCCAGGGATCACATACACTTTCAGGCATATGTGCTGCCAGAGCCATCATGTTGCATGGTAGCTGAAAATGGCTTGGGCGCTGAACTTGTCTCTGGATGTGGAGTTGTTAGCGCCTGGACTGAGGATCTGCATCCTTGTTTTGTGTGGGTGCTCAACATGCTTGATTGCATCATCCTGGGCTCCATGGACATTGGACAAGAAGTGACCAAACAGGGTTTCCCTCTAGATCTGCTCCACAAGCTGATGGTATGTGAAGTGAATGAGCCAAGTGGAGTCGTTTTGGCACTGGAAGACCCCTGCTGGCCAATTCGAATATTGCCATTCACCAACACACTCAGTTCCCCAGGGATCACAGACACTTTCAGGCATATGTGCTGCCAGAGCCATCATGTTGCATGGTAGCTGAAAATGGCTTGGGCACTGAACTTGTCTCTGGATGTGGAGTTGTTAGCGCCTGGACTGAGGATCTGCATCCTTGTTTTGTGTGGGTGCTCAACATGCTTGATTGCATCATCCTGGGCTCCATGGACATTGGACAAGAAGTGACCAAACAGGGTTTCCCTCTAGATCTGCTCCACAAGCTGACGGTATGTGAAGTGAATGAGCCAAGTGGAGTCGTTTTGGCACTGGAAGACCCCTGCTGGCCAATTTGAATATTGCCATTCACCAACACACTCAGTTCCCCAGGGATCACATACACTTTCAGGCATATGTGCTGCCAGAGCCATCATGTTGCATGGTAGCTGAAAATGGCTTGGGCGCTGAACTTGTCTCTGGATGTGGAGTTGTTAGCGCCTGGACTGAGGATCTGCATCCTTGTTTTGTGTGGGTGCTCAACATGCTTGATTGCATCATCCTGGGCTCCATGGACATTGGACAAGAAGTGACCAAACAGGGTTTCCCTCTAGATCTGCTCCACAAGCTGATGGTATGTGAAGTGAATGAGCCAAGTGGAGTCGTTTTGGCACTGGAAGACCCCTGCTGGCCAATTCGAATATTGCCATTCACCAACACACTCAGTTCCCCAGGGATCACATACACTTTCAGGCATATGTGCTGCCAGAGCCATCATGTTGCATGGTAGCTGAAAATGGCTTGGGCGCTGAACTTGTCTCTGGATGTGGAGTTGTTAGCGCCTGGACTGAGGATCTGCATCCTTGTTTTGTGTGGGTGCTCAACATGCTTGATTGCATCATCCTGGGCTCCATGGACATTGGACAAGAAGTGACCAAACAGGGTTTCCCTCTAGATCTGCTCCACAAGCTGATGGTATGTGAAGTGAATGAGCCAAGTGGAGTCGTTTTGGCACTGGAAGACCCCTGCTGGCCAATTCGAATATTGCCATTCACCAACACACTCAGTTCCCCAGGGATCACATACACTTTCAGGCATATGTGCTGCCAGAGCCATCATGTTGCATGGTAGCTGAAAATGGCTTGGGCGCTGAACTTGTCTCTGGATGTGGAGTTGTTAGCGCCTGGACTGAGGATCTGCATCCTTGTTTTGTGTGGGTGCTCAACATGCTTGATTGCATCATCCTGGGCTCCATGGACATTGGACAAGAAGTGACCAAACAGGGTTTCCCTCTAGATCTGCTCCACAAGCTGATGGTATGTGAAGTGAATGAGCCAAGTGGAGTCGTTTTGGCACTGGAAGACCCCTGCTGGCCAATTCGAATATTGCCATTCACCAACACACTCAGTTCCCCAGGGATCACATACACTTTCAGGCATATGTGCTGCCAGAGCCATCATGTTGCATGGTAGCTGAAAATGGCTTGGGCGCTGAACTTGTCTCTGGATGTGGAGTTGTTAGCGCCTGGACTGAGGATCTGCATCCTTGTTTTGTGTGGGTGCTCAACATGCTTGATTGCATCATCCTGGGCTCCATGGACATTGGACAAGAAGTGACCAAACAGGGTTTCCCTCTAGATCTGCTCCACAACCTGATGGTATGTGAAGTGAATGAGCCAAGTGGAGTCGTTTTGGCACTGGAAGACCCCTGCCCTCCAATTTGAATATTGCCATTCACCAACACACTCAGTTCCCCAGGGATCACATACACTTTCAGGCATATGTGCTGCCAGAGCCATCATGTTGCATGGTAGCTGAAAATGGCTTGGGCGCTGAACTTGTCTCTGGATGTGGAGTTGTTAGCGCCTGGACTGAGGATCTGCATCCTTGTTTTGTGTGGGTGCTCAACATGCTTGATTGCATCATCCTGGGCTCCATGGACATTGGACAAGAAGTGACCAAACAGGGTTTCCCTCTAGATCTGCTCCACAAGCTGATGGTATGTGAAGTGAATGAGCCAAGTGGAGTCGTTTTGGCACTGGAAGACCCCTGCTGGCCAATTCGAATATTGCCATTCACCAACACACTCAGTTCCCCAGGGATCACATACACTTTCAGGCATATGTGCTGCCAGAGCCATCATGTTGCATGGTAGCTGAAAATGGCTTGGGCGCTGAACTTGTCTCTGGATGTGGAGTTGTTAGCGCCTGGACTGAGGATCTGCATCCTTGTTTTGTGTGGGTGCTCAACATGCTTGATTGCATCATCCTGGGCTCCATGGACATTGGACAAGAAGTGACCAAACAGGGTTTCCCTCTAGATCTGCTCCACAAGCTGATGGTATGTGAAGTGAATGAGCCAAGTGGAGTCGTTTTGGCACTGGAAGACCCCTGCTGGCCAATTCGAATATTGCCATTCACCAACACACTCAGTTCCCCAGGGATCACATACACTTTCAGGCATATGTGCTGCCAGAGCCATCATGTTGCATGGTAGCTGAAAATGGCTTGGGCGCTGAACTTGTCTCTGGATGTGGAGTTGTTAGCGCCTGGACTGAGGATCTGCATCCTTGTTTTGTGTGGGTGCTCAACATGCTTGATTGCATCATCCTGGGCTCCATGGACATTGGACAAGAAGTGACCAAACAGGGTTTCCCTCTAGATCTGCTCCACAAGCTGATGGTATGTGAAGTGAATGAGCCAAGTGGAGTCGTTTTGGCACTGGAAGACCCCTGCTGGCCAATTCGAATATTGCCATTCACCAACACACTCAGTTCCCCAGGGATCACATACACTTTCAGGCATATGTGCTGCCAGAGCCATCATGTTGCATGGTAGCTGAAAATGGCTTGGGCGCTGAACTTGTCTCTGGATGTGGAGTTGTTAGCGCCTGGACTGAGGATCTGCATCCTTGTTTTGTGTGGGTGCTCAACATGCTTGATTGCATCATCCTGGGCTCCATGGACATTGGACAAGAAGTGACCAAACAGGGTTTCCCTCTAGATCTGCTCCACAAGCTGATGGTATGTGAAGTGAATGAGCCAAGTGGAGTCGTTTTGGCACTGGAAGACCCCTGCTGGCCTATTCGAATATTGCCATTCACCAACACACTCAGTTCCCCAGGGATCACATACACTTTCAGGCATATGTGCTGCCAGAGCCATCATGTTGCATGGTAGCTGAAAATGGCTTGGGCGCTGAACTTGTCTCTGGATGTGGAGTGGTTAGCGCCTGGACTGAGGATCTGCATCCTTGTTTTGTGTGGGTGCTCAACATGCTTGATTGCATCATCCTGGGCTCCATGGACATTGGACAAGAAGTGACCAAACAGGGTTTCCCTCTAGATCTGCTCCACAAGCTGATGGTATGTGAAGTGAATGAGCCAAGTGGAGTCGTTTTGGCACTGGAAGACCCCTGCTGGCCAATTCGAATATTGCCATTCACCAACACACTCAGTTCCCCAGGGATCACATACACTTTCAGGCATATGTGCTGCCAGAGCCATCATGTTGCATGGTAGCTGAAAATGGCTTGGGCGCTGAACTTGTCTCTGGATGTGGAGTTGTTAGCGCCTGGACTGAGGATCTGCATCCTTGTTTTGTGTGGGTGCTCAACATGCTTGATTGCATCATCCTGGGCTCCATGGACATAGGACAAGAAGTGACCAAACAGGGTTTCCCTCTAGATCTGCTCCACAAGCTGATGGTATGTGACGTGAATGAGCCAAGTGGAGTCGTTTTGGCACTGGAAGACCCCTTTTGTGCAATTCGAATATTGCCATTCACCAACACACTCAGTTCCCCAGGGATCACATACACTTTCAGGCATATGTGCTGCCAGAGCCATCATGTTGCATGGTAGCTGAAAATGGCTTGGGCGCTGAACTTGTCTCTGGATGTGGAGTTGTTAGCGCCTGGACTGAGGATCTGCATCCTTGTTTTGTGTGGGTGCTCAACATGCTTGATTGCATCATCCTGGGCTCCATGGACATTGGACAAGAAGTGACCAAACAGGGTTTCCCTCTAGATCTGCTCCACAAGCTGATGGTATGTGAAGTGAATGAGCCAAGTGGAGTCGTTTTGGCACTGGAAGACCCCTGCTGGCCAATTCGAATATTGCCATTCACCAACACACTCAGTTCCCCAGGGATCACATACACTTTCAGGCATATGTGCTGCCAGAGCCATCATGTTGCATGGTAGCTGAAAATGGCTTGGGCGCTGAACTTGTCTCTGGATGTGGAGTTGTTAGCGCCTGGACTGAGGATCTGCATCCTTGTTTTGTGTGGGTGCTCAACATGCTTGATTGCATCATCCTGGGCTCCATGGACATTGGACAAGAAGTGACCAAACAGGGTTTCCCTCTAGATCTGCTCCACAAGCTGATGGTATGTGAAGTGAATGAGCCAAGTGGAGTGGTTTTGGCACTGGAAGACCCCTGCTGGCCAATTCGAATATTGCCATTCACCAACACACTCAGTTCCCCAGGGATCACATACACTTTCAGGCATATGTGCTGCCAGAGCCATCATGTTGCATGGTAGCTGAAAATGGCTTGGGCGCTGAACTTGTCTCTGGATGTGGAGTTGTTAGCGCCTGGACTGAGGATCTGCATCCTTGTTTTGTGTGGGTGCTCAACATGCTTGATTGCATCATCCTGGGCTCCATGGACATTGGACAAGAAGTGACCAAACAGGGTTTCCCTCTAGATCTGCTCCACAAGCTGATGGTATGTGAAGTGAATGAGCCAAGTGGAGTCGTTTTGGCACTGGAAGACCCCTGCTGGCCAATTCGAATATTGCCATTCACCAACACACTCAGTTCCCCAGGGATCACATACACTTTCAGGCATATGTGCTGCCAGAGCCATCATGTTGCATGGTAGCTGAAAATGGCTTGGGCGCTGAACTTGTCTCTGGATGTGGAGTTGTTAGCGCCTAGACTGAGGATCTGCATCCTTGTTTTGTGTGGGTGCTCAACATGCCTGATTGCATCATCCTGGGCTCCATGGACATTGGACAATTAGTGACCAAACAGGGTTTCCCTCTAGATCTGCTCCACAAGCTGATGGTATGTGAAGTGAATGAGCCAAGTGGAGTCGTTTTGGCACTGGAAGACCCCTGCTGGCCAATTCGAATATTGCCATTCACCAACACACTCAGTTCCCCAGGGATCACATACACTTTCAGGCATATGTGCTGCCAGAGCCATCATGTTGCATGGTAGCTGAAAATGGCTTGGGCGCTGAACTTGTCTCTGGATGTGGAGTTGTTAGCGCCTGGACTGAGGATCTGCATCCTTGTTTTGTGTGGGTGCTCAACATGCTTGATTGCATCATCCTGGGCTCCATGGACATTGGACAAGAAGTGACCAAACAGGGTTTCCCTCTAGATCTGCTCCACAAGCTGATGGTATGTGAAGTGAATGAGCCAAGTGGAGTCGTTTTGGCACTGGAAGACCCCTGCTGGCCAATTCGAATATTGCCATTCACCAACACACTCAGTTCCCCAGGGATCACATACACTTTCAGGCATATGTGCTGCCAGAGCCATCATGTTGCATGGTAGCTGAAAATGGCTTGGGCGCTGAACTTGTCTCTGGATGTGGAGTTGTTAGCGCCTGGACTGAGGATCTGCATCCTTGTTTTGTGTGGGTGCTCAACATGCTTGATTGCATCATCCTGGGCTCCATGGACATTGGACAAGAAGTGACCAAACAGGGTTTCCCTCTAGATCTGCTCCACAAGCTGATGGTATGTGAAGTGAATGAGCCAAGTGGAGTCGTTTTGGCACTGGAAGACCCCTGCTGGCCAATTCGAATATTGCCATTCACCAACACACTCAGTTCCCCAGGGATCACATACACTTTCAGGCATATGTGCTGCCAGAGCCATCATGTTGCATGGTAGCTGAAAATGGCTTGGGCGCTGAACTTGTCTCTGGATGTGGAGTTGTTAGCGCCTGGACTGAGGATCTGCATCCTTGTTTTGTGTGGGTGCTCAACATGCTTGATTGCATCATCCTGGGCTCCATGGACATTGGACAAGAAGTGACCAAACAGGGTTTCCCTCTAGATCTGCTCCACAAGCTGATGGTATGTGAAGTGAATGAGCCAAGTGGAGTCGTTTTGGCACTGGAAGACCCCTGCTGGCCAATTCGAATATTGCCATTCACCAACACACTCAGTTCCCCAGGGATCACATACACTTTCAGGCATATGTGCTGCCAGAGCCATCATGTTGCATGGTAGCTGAAAATGGCTTGGGCGCTGAACTTGTCTCTGGATGTGGAGTTGTTAGCGCCTGGACTGAGGATCTGCATCCTTGTTTTGTGTGGGTGCTCAACATGCTTGATTGCATCATCCTGGGCTCCATGGACATTGGACAAGAAGTGACCAAACAGGGTTTCCCTCTAGATCTGCTCCACAAGCTGATGGTATGTGAAGTGAATGAGCCAAGTGGAGTCGTTTTGGCACTGGAAGACCCCTGCTGGCCAATTCGAATATTGCCATTCACCAACACACTCAGTTCCCCAGGGATCACATACACTTTCAGGCATATGTGCTGCCAGAGCCATCATGTTGCATGGTAGCTGAAAATGGCTTGGGCGCTGAACTTGTCTCTGGATGTGGAGTTGTTAGCGCCTGGACTGAGGATCTGCATCCTTGTTTTGTGTGGGTGCTCAACATGCTTGATTGCATCATCCTGGGCTCCATGGACATTGGACAAGAAGTGACCAAACAGGGTTTCCCTCTAGATCTGCTCCACAAGCTGATGGTATGTGAAGTGAATGAGCCAAGTGGAGTCGTTTTGGCACTGGAAGACCCCTGCTGGCCAATTCGAATATTGCCATTCACCAACACACTCAGTTCCCCAGGGATCACATACACTTTCAGGCATATGTGCTGCCAGAGCCATCATGTTGCATGGTAGCTGAAAATGGCTTGGGCGCTGAACTTGTCTCTGGATGTGGAGTTGTTAGCGCCTGGACTGAGGATCTGCATCCTTGTTTTGTGTGGGTGCTCAACATGCTTGATTGCATCATCCTGGGCTCCATGGACATTGGACTAGAAGTGACCAAACAGGGTTTCCCTCTAGATCTGCTCCACAAGCTGATGGTATGTGAAGTGAATGAGCCAGGTGGAGTCGTTTTGGCACTGGAAGACCCCTGCTGGCCAATTCGAATATTGTCATTCACCAACACACTCAGTTCCCCAGGGATCACATACACTTTCAGGCATATGTGCTGCCAGAGCCATCATGTTGCATGGTAGCTGAAAATGGCTTGGGCGCTGAACTTGTCTCTGGATGTGGAGTTGTTAGCGCCTGGACTGAGGATCTGCATCCTTGTTTTGTGTGGGTGCTCAACATGCTTGATTGCATCATCCTGGGCTCCATGGACATTGGACAAGAAGTGACCAAACAGGGTTTCCCTCTAGATCTGCTCCACAAGCTGATGGTATGTGAAGTGAATGAGCCAAGTGGAGTCGTTTTGGCACTGGAAGACCCCTGCTGGCCAATTCGAATATTGCCATTCACCAACACACTCAGTTCCCCAGGGATCACATACACTTTCAGGCATATGTGCTGCCAGAGCCATCATGTTGCATGGTAGCTGAAAATGGCTTGGGCGCTGAACTTGTCTCTGGATGTGGAGTTGTTAGCGCCTGGACTGAGGATCTGCATCCTTGTTTTGTGTGGGTGCTCAACATGCTTGATTGCATCATCCTGGGCTCCATGGACATTGGACAAGAAGTGACCAAACAGGGTTTCCCTCTAGATCTGCTCCACCAGCTGATGGTATGTGAAGTGAATGGGCCAAGTGGAGTCGTTTTGGCACTGGAAGACCCCAGCTAGCCAATTCGAATATTGCCATTCACCAACACACTCAGTTCCCCAGGGATCACATACACTTTCAGGCATATGTGCTGCCAGAGCCATCATGTTGCATGGTAGCTGAAAATGGCTTGGGCGCTGAACTTGTCTCTGGATGTGGAGTTGTTAGCGCCTGGACTGAGGATCTGCATCCTTGTTTTGTGTGGGTGCTCAACATGCTTGATTGCATCATCCTGGGCTCCATGGACATTGGACAAGAAGTGACCAAACAGGGTTTCCCTCTAGATCTGCTCCACAAGCTGATGGTATGTGAAGTGAATGAGCCAAGTGGAGTCATTTTGGCACTGGAAGACCCCTGCTGTGCAATTCGAATATTGCCATTCACCAACACACTCAGTTCCCCAGGGATCACATACACTTTCAGGCATATGTGCTGCCAGAGCCATCATGTTGCATGGTAGCTGAAAATGGCTTGGGCGCTGAACTTGTCTCTGGATGTGGAGTTGTTAGCGCCTGGACTGAGGATCTGCATCCTTGTTTTGTGTGGGTGCTCAACATGCTTGATTGCATCATCCTGGGCTCCATGGACATTGGACAAGAAGTGACCAAACAGGGTTTCCCTCTAGATCTGCTCCACAAGCTGATGGTATGTGAAGTGAATGAGCCAAGTGGAGTCGTTTTGGCACTGGAAGACCCCTGCTGGCCAATTCGAATATTGCCATTCACCCACACACTCAGTTCCCCAGGGATCACATACACTTTCAGGCATATGTGCTGCCAGAGCCATCATGTTGCATGGTAGCTGAAAATGGCTTGGGCGCTGAACTTGTCTCTGGATGTGGAGTTGTTAGCGCCTGGACTGAGGATCTGCATCCTTGTTTTGTGTGGGTGCTCAACATGCTTGATTGCATCATCCTGGGCTCCATGGACATTGGACAAGAAGTGACCAAACAGGGTTTCCCTCTAGATCTGCTCCACAAGCTGATGGTATGTGAAGTGAATGAGCCAAGTGGAGTCGTTTTGGCACTGGAAGACCCCTGCTGGCCAATTCGAATATTGCCATTCACCAACACACTCAGT
>NW_024466437.1:0-6223 GCF_017591425.1 Ochotona curzoniae
TTATTATTATTTTTTTTTTTGAAAGACAAAATTATTTTATTTATTTATTATTGAAAAGGAAGACAGAGGAAAAAAGACAAAGAAAAGAGATAATCTTAAATCTGCCAGTTTAATACTTGCAGGAGCCAGAGCTAGGGCTGGACCAAAAGTCATTTTTTTTTTTTTATTGTTGCTTACATTGTATTATGTAGTACAGTTTTATAGGCGCTGGGGATTCCCCCCACCCCTCCCATACCCCTCCCCCCATGGTGGATTCCTCCACCTTGTTGCATAACCATAGTTCAAGTTCAGTTGAGATTCATTGCTTGCAAACACATGCCTAGCATAAAGTTCAGCGTCTTATTGTCCAGATAAGTTCAGTGGCCTCTTGGGGAGACCTTCTATGGTCTGAAGATAGGTCTAACAGAGTAAAGATCCGGTCAGTTAAAAGCCCCAACAAGGCCTCAGTATCAATATACAACATTATGGAATTAATTGACATAGTAATGGGTAAACAATATGTTAAAAATAATGCAAGTTCCCTTCTTCGAAACATCTGGGTTGAGACAGTATCAATGACAGTATCAATGACAGGTTCAAAAAATAACAAACAACCAAACAAAAAATTACAGGTTAAATCAAGGCAAACATGTGGTATCTAATCTTTTGGGATTCACTCATTTCCCTTAGCATTATAGTTTCCAGTTGTGCCCATTTAGCCACAAAGAACTGCATTTTGTTTTTTTTAATAGCTGAGTAGTATTCCATGGAGTAGATGAACCAAAGCTTTCTTATCCAATCTTCTGCTGATGGGCATTTCGGTTGCTTCCATGTTTTTGCAATTACTGATTGTGCTGCAATGAACATAGGGATGCATGTTGGTTTGTCGTAAAACAGGTGTTTTGGATATATTCCTAGGAGTGCTATTGCTGGGTCATATGGTATGCAGATTTTGAGTTGTTTGAGTGTTCTCCAGACTGATTTCCATAAAGGCTGTACCAATTTGCAGCTCCACCAGCAGTGGAGTAGGGTTCCCTTTTCCCCACATCCTCGCCAGCAAGCGTCGTTGGTGTTCTTGTCAAAGATTAAGTGGCTGTATTTGTGTGGGTTCCCTTTTGGTGCTTCTATTCTATTCCATTGATCTTCCTTTCTGTCTTTGTGCCAGTACCAGGCTGTTTTGATAACCACTGCTCTATAGTATGTCCAGAGGTCCGGGATTGTGATTCCCCCTGCTAACTTCTTATTTTTCAGGATGGTTCTAGCTATTCATGGTTTTTTGTGTTTCCAGATGAACTCTTGAATCATTGTATCCAGTTCCGTGAAGAATGTTTTGGGCAATTTGATTGGAATTGCATTGAAAATGTATATTGCTTGTGGTAGTATAGACATTTTAATGATATTGATTTTGCCTATCCAGGAGCACGGGATGTTATTCCATCTTTTGAGGTTTTGTTCAATTTCCTTTTTAAATAGTTTGTAGTTTTCTTCGAATAGGTCTCCTACGCTTTTGGTTAAATTTATTCCCAGATACTTCATACTTCTCTCTGCTATTTTGAATGGTATCCTGTTGGTTAGATTTTCTTCCATCTTGGTGTTATTTGCGTACACTATGGCTGTTGATTTTCGTTCGTTAATTTTGTACCCCGCCACTCTGCCAAACTCTCGTATAAGTTCTAGCAGTTTCTGTATTGAGTCTCCTGGTTTTTCTATGTATAGGATTATGTCATCTGCATATAGTGAAAGCTTGACTTCTTCGTTTCCTATACGTATGCCTTTGATTTCTTTTTCTTGTCTTATGGCCTCTGCAAGTACCTCTAGGACTATGTTGAATAGCAGTGGTGATAGCGGGCACCCTTGTCTTGTTCCAGATCGCAGTGGGAAGGGTTCTAGCTTTTCTCCATTCAGTATGATACTGGCATTGGGTTTTTCATAAATTGCTTTGATTATGTTGTGGATTTTCCCATCTATGCCTACTTTGGCTAGAGTTTTTAGCATGAAGAGGTGTTGGATTTTGTCGAAAGCTTTTTCTGCATCTATTGAAACTATTATGTGGTTCTTGTTTTGCAGTTTTTGGATGTGGTTTATAACATTTATGGATTTCCGAATGTTGAACCATCCCTGCATTCCAGGGATGAATCCTACTTGATCCGGATGAATGATCTGTCTGATGATTTTTTGAATTCTATTGGCTAGGATTTTGTTGAGAATTTTAGCATCAATGTTCATCAGAGAAATAGGTCTGTAGTTTTCCTTCTCTGATGGTTCTCTGTCCGGTTTTGGGATTAAGGTGATGTTAGCTTCATAGAATGAGTTTGGGAGGGTTGCTTCCTCCTCTATTGTTTTGAAGAGCTTGTAGAGGATTGGGGTTAGTTCTGTTCGGAATGTTTTGTAGAATTCTGTAGTGAAGCCGTCTGGGCCTGGGCTTTTTTTCGTTGGGAGATCTTTGATGACTGTTTCAATCTCTACCTCGGTTATGGGTTTATTTAATTCTGCAGTTGCCTCCGGACTGAGTTTTGGTAAGTGGTGGGAGTCCAAGAACTTTTCTATTTCTTGGTGGTCCTCAAATTTGTGGGAGTACAGTTCTTTGTAGTAATTTCTAATTATTTTCTTAATGATTGCAGTGTCTGTTGTTATGTTGCCTTTTTCATCTTTAATGCTGTTGATTCTCACTTTCTCTTGTTTTTTTTTGGTCAATCGGGCCAGTGGAGTGTCTATTTTGTTTATTTTCTCAAAAAACCAACTTTTTGATTTGTTGATTTTATGTATAGTTTTTTTGATTTCTATTTGGTTTATCTCCTCCCTTGTTTTGATGATTTCTTGTTTCCTATTGTGCGTGGGACTCTTCTGCTGCTGTTTTTCCAGATCCTGGAGGTGTGAGGTTAGTTCCTGTATTTGGCGTCTTTCTTGGGCCTTGACATGGGCTCCGATTGCGATGAATCTACCTCGTAGCACTGCTTTGGCGGTGTCCCACAAGTTTTGGAATGTTGTATCAGAGTTTTCATTGGTTTCCATAAATTTTTTGATCTCATCTTTAATTTCTTCTCTGACCCATTGTTCGTTTAATAGCATATTGTTCAATTTCCAAGAGTGCCTATACTTCCTGGGGAGTTTTGAGTTGTTGATTTCCAGTTTCATCCCATGGTGGTCTGAGAGGGTACATGGTATGATACTAATGTTTTGGAAGTTGTTTAGATTCGCTTTATGTCCTATCATGTGGTCGATTCTGGAGAAGGTGCCATGCACCGCTGAGAAGAATGTATAGTCTGTGGCCTTAGGATAAAAAGTTCTATATATGTCTACTAAGTCCAGTTGTTCTATTGTTTGTGTGAGCTCTGTTGTTTCTTTGTTGAGTTTTTGTTTCGTAGACCGGTCCCTTGTTGTTAGAGGTGTGTTGAGATCGCCTACAAGAATTGTGCGGGTGTCTATGTCTTCCCTTAAGTCTGTAAGTAATTGCTTTACGTAACTAGGTGCATTAAGATTCGGTGCATAAACATTAATGATGGTGATTGCTTCTTGATGGATCATTCCTTTCACCAGTATAAAATGGCCTTCCCTGTCTCTTTTGATGTTAGTTAGAATGAAATCTATCTCGTCTGAAATTAGGATAGCTACCCCAGCTTTTTTTTCTCGTCTATTGGCGTGAAATATCTTTTTCCATCCCTTCACTTTCAGTTTCTTTGCATCCTTTCTGGTTAGATGCGTTTCTTGTAGGCAACAGATGGTTGGGTCTTGTTTGATGATCCATTCTATTAATCTCTGTCGTTTGATTGGTGAATTTAGACCATTTGTGTTGAGAGTTAAAATTGAGAGGTTGCAATTTTGCCCTGCCATGTGATTGTGTTGTGTGTGTGTTGTTGCCTATGTAATTGTCTTGTTTGTGTGGCCTTTAGTTTGGAGACCTTCTTATTTGCCAACTTTGTTTGTGATTTGCCTCCTTTTTGTCCGGGACTAGCGCATTTCTAAGGAGACTTTGCAGAGCTGGTTTTGTGTAGACATATTCTTCTAGTTTTTCTTTGCTATTGAAGTATCTGATTTCGTTCTCATATACAAATGAGATCTTTGCTGGGTAGATTATTTTTGGTTGACAGTTGTTTTGTTTCAGGACTTGGAAGATCTTTGTCCATTCTCTCCTTGCTTGTAGGGTCTCTTCGGAGAAGTCAGCAGTGATTCTGATGGGTTTTCCCCTGTATGTGATCTTTTCTCTACTTCGTACTTGTCTCAGGATTCCTTCTTTGTCTTCATTGGAGTAGAACTTGAGCACCGTGTGTCTGGGTGAAGATCTCTTTGGATCATGTCTGTTGGGAGTTCTCTGTCCATCCTGTATGCGGGGTGGATTCGTGTTCCAAGTGTTTTGGAAGTTTTCCTGTATAATTTCATCGAGCACTGCTTGCATCCCAGATTCTCTTTCTACTCCCTCGGGAGGCCGATGATCCGAATATTCAATTTTCTAAGGTAATCCTTCATCTCTTGCATCATTTTATTAGTTTTGCTGAGGTTTGTCTCCAGCTGTTTAATTCGCTGGGCACCTTCATTTTGTGTGTCTTCTGTTTCAGAGATCCTTTCCTCTGCCGCATTTATTCTGTTGATGAGGCTTTCAATCTTATTATCTTGGGCATCCAGTTTGGTTTTGATTTGTTGTATTTCGGTGATTATGCGGTTCTGGAGGTCTTCCAGCTTTGTGTCCACGTCTCTGAGAAATTTTAGCATTATTTTCATCAATTCCTTTGCTGGTAACACTTCCATGTCTTCATCTCGTATCGTCGATATTGATAATGGCTTTTGGCCCTTGTTTGGTGGGGTGCTGGCTCTTTCATCTGGAGCACAACTCTTTCTGGTGGTTTTTCCCATTGCGTTGGTGTATTCTGGTGAGGCAAATGGACCCGTGTGTTGAGGGGCTGTCAGGTGCTTTCCTGTAGAGATTGGAGCCTGCAGGCGTGGTGTTGCCGGGCGTGGTAATTTTCAAGGCACCGTTGGTGCGTTCTCAGGGCCCGGGGCTGTAGAGCACCACCTTGGGGGCCCAGTGGATTCCAGGCACACTCTGGGCACCTCTTCTACAGGTGTGACACCCCAGGGCGTGGAGGGATGGAGGCGCTCTCTGGGTGTGCCCCCTTCACGGGAATCCGCAGGGCGTAGAAGGTTTTATGTGCTTTCTCCCTGCGTTCTCCGTGTCAGGGACTGCAGGGTTTTTCAGAGCCCACCTGGTGCGTCTCCCACACACGGGACTGTGGGTGAGGCACTTTCCAGGCGTGGCTCTTGTGCAGTGAATCCACCACTCGTGGTGTGTGGGTGTTCAGAGCCCCTGCTCCCGTGTGGCTCCCCCACACAGGCCCTTAGCGGAGGAGTGGCCCAGGCGCCCTGTTATAATGACTTCACGGCAGGTTCGCACCGTGTCAGTTTGGTGCAGGAGTTTTCAGGGCTCTCCTGGTGGGTCGCCCACGCTCAGAACTGCAGGGTGGGAGGCGAGAAGTGAGCAGTTCACTCTATGGGAGTGGTACCTGCGTGTCAGGGACACACAGCGCTACACTTCCCAAATCTCAGAGCTCTCCTGACACCTGACACCTGCGCTGCGGAGGTGCTGCTGCTGCAGGCGGGGCGCCCAGCCCGCTCGGTGCGGTGTTCAGAGTCCTCCTGGTGGTTTCGCGCACTCACCAGGCAGGATGTGGGGGACTCCAGACCCTCGCCAGCTGCCTCTGCGCACCGAGCCGCACTGGTCCCCTCAGCGCAGGAACATCCGAGGCGCCTTCCCGGGGCCCCC
Organism: Ochotona curzoniae; assembly: GCF_017591425.1. NCBI lineage: Eukaryota > Metazoa > Chordata > Mammalia > Lagomorpha > Ochotonidae > Ochotona > Ochotona curzoniae. Next base: position 5,735 of record NW_024466437.1, read on the forward strand.
TCAGCCACCAACACAACACCAATGTGCGTAGTTCCACACAGACCCAGCAGTTTCGGCCGCCTGCTCCGCGTTCTCAGAGGCTGGAACCTCAGCAGGGGGCGAGAAATGCGGAGGCTGCCACGTCAACCCCCAGCTCACCAAACGTCCGGCCGCTGCAGTCTGCCTCCACCGCTGCCGAAGGCCTCCCGCCGGCGACGATCCCCCTGATCTCCCCGCCTCCGAGCTGGCCGCGTCTCCCGTCAGGCCGTTTTCAAAAGTGACTCAGCAGGTCTGGAGTGGGATGTCGGTTTCTCTGCCTTTGCCCTGCTCCGTTCTCGTTGTTCTTCCGAGTTGTGTGGATCTTTTTGGCTCCACACTGTCCCAGGGAGCTTCACGGACCTCTCCCTGCGGTTCCCTGCTGTTCCTCTTTGCTGCTTCTGTAGCGTTCTATCCCTCTCTCACTAGACGCTCCCTCACAGCCTTCCTCCTACGTCGGCCATCTTCCTCCTC
>NW_024466438.1:0-63481 GCF_017591425.1 Ochotona curzoniae
ATAAAGAGAATAAAGATTAAAACTGCATAGCATTATTTCACAGGAGCAGTTTGTCCTATATTACAGTTATTCCTATTTTCTTAACAGTAACATTTTAAGAGATCAAAACCTGAGAATAATCGGAATGCGATGCTGGGCACCCAGAAATTAATCATTGCCCATAAGGGTTCCCTGATGTGTGCAAGTTAAGGACTTTAGCCACTAGGCTACCTTGCCAGGGCCTGAATATGTTTTCATAACAAAATGCTTTCACAGAACTATTCACTTTGTAGTTATTGTTGGGATTTAATTAAGTAAGACAATTTTCACAAAAAGGAAGAAGGAAAATGGGAAATATACAAATTGTAATGCTGATTTCTAAATTACATGAGCTATCATGCATCTATGTGTGAGAGATAACTGCTGGTGTGACTGTCTAAGGCCAGATTTTGGAGCTAGGAAACCAGTATAACTCTCCTGTATGTGGTAAGGAGCCAAATCTTTGAGCCATAAGCATTACTTCCTAATTTTTATTAGCAAAATTTGAATTTTCAAGCCACAGAGTGTTATTAAACAATTTTTTTTTTGTGATATTGGTGGGACAGAGCCTTAAATGCTAAGCAGAGTTGTCCCTAACTTATGTTAGTAAGTTTATTAGTAAGGGTAGGGTAGAAATGCTTGTAGATCAGGTAAGTAGAGTGGCAGTTTGTGTACTCAATAGATAAATCCTTAAAGGAGGAGCATATATCATTGAGGATGCCCACTATCAGAGGACTGACTGAATGAATGGGAATGAACAACAAAGCTGTTTCTGCCACCATTCTCTTGATCTAAGCACAAAAACTGCATCTCAGCGTGACTTGACCCTAACATTTTTGCTCCATTTCTTAGCATTTGCAATATCAATGAATCTGTATGCCACCTTGATTTGTTGGAATAGGTATGCAAGAGAAATTTGCACACCATCATAGAGCTTAGATATATGAGCACTTGTGTTGAATCAGAATTTATATTTATGAATATGGCTTTTACAATATTTTAGCTGAATTATTTAGTAACCCACCCTGCAATACAGAAACTTAAATTAATATCACTTATTTTCTTTCAGTGCTGCTAATCACCCTAATTATCCATTTAATGAAGAATACTGATCGTGAAGTTTGGAATGTTGATCTGGAATATTTGCCTTTGAAACATTGCGGAGAGTATCTGTCTTTCCTTGGTGTGACTAATCAGTAGTGTCTGTATCTCTGGTGGATGCCTTTGTCATAGGAAGTAATAAAATTTTAACTATAAAAATGTCTATTTTCTTTGTTTTTACAAAACTATTAGTAAAATATATGTTAGGTTTTTGGGGAAAAGCAATAAATTATAGAGGATAACAGTAAATTATTGTCTGTCACAGAGAAATATTACAGTTCTGGAGCATTTACACCCTTGATTTTCTTACAGATAGAATTCTGTTTTATTTGTATTTTCTTATTTCTTCTAGAAATTATGTTTTATTAGTAAGGCAATGTGATAGACAAGGAGCAATATAGAGACAGGCAGAGCCATATACTGGCTTCTTGCACATTCCCAGGAGCCAGGAACTCCAGCCAAGAGTCTTAAATTTCTGGCAAGGACTGCTTACTGCACAACACAATGTCCATACCATTGTGCATTAGCACTGGCTGTTCCTGGGAACAGAGCCCTGCTGTTATTCCAAGTGTTCACATACGGGCTTGGGCTTCTTACCTGCTACATTAAATACTCGTTTTAAGTCACTTACTCATCCATCTATGTTTGCGTTGGTAATCGTTATATAAATCGTCATTTATATACTCACCAAAACTGTAATGTGCTTTGTGCTCCAGATGCTATTTTAAAGTTCAATGCTAAATTAAAATGAATTAAAAGATAAGGAATCAAGTAGACTACAAAGTACATAAGAAATAAATCTTTAGTTGTGGGATGTGAATAAGAAGGTGTTAGTAGAAAATTCTCCATGGATTCTTTTTTATACACACATTTAGTAGAGTGAGATACTGATTGTCCTTATCCCATTGTTTTCCTAAAAGTTTATATGACACACAAATCTTTGTATAGAGGCATAAATTCCTTGGAATGAAATGAAAGGCATGTTCCCTATCTGGTAATATCAAGAAATATCTTCATCCAGTCAAAGAATTTCTGGTTTTATTGCCTAGCATATGTGTTATAGGAGGTCCAAACTGAAGAGTTGTTTTTTTTTTTCTGTTCCTCAGTCTACTGAGTGTTGAGGAAGGCTTTATTTGAAATTTAGTATAAGGATTTGTGAGTTTAGTTATCTAAATGAGTATTTTATTTAAAGTCATTTTGAGTGCTTGAAACCACTAAAACTTGAGTTGAAATAAATACATTACACATAACTTTCTAAAGTCTGAAAAGCAATCATTTCTGTAGAGATCAATACAATCTCTGAGACATTTGTGTAACTTAAAGAATCAAATATTAGTGCTCATTTGTTTTCTGCATACTACTTGTAATCACATTAATTTTACATTTTAAATACAAATGGGCCAAAATTATAACTCCATGGCACATAATATGAGAGATTCATCTTCAGATTTAATAATGGGTTTTTAAGTACTGATATTCCACAGCATATGCCTCAGGATCATATTTGATAATTGGAGAAGAAAGAGAAATGACTCCTGATCCTTTAAAAATGCTGACTCACTCAAGTCTTAAGTTTCATTACAGTAGGTTTATATCCATCTTACAGAGAAGAAAATGACATGACATTTACATTAAGCAACCAATATACATGACACATTTGTAAGAACATGAGCAGAATTCAAGTCCTGGTCTATTTGACTACTCTCTAATTCCACTTCTCAAAAAATGAGTCTATATATCTACTTTGAAAAGATAAAATTGAAGTTGACTATGTTCTCACTTGCATATTCAGACATGTAGGTTTTCAGAATAGTTTGCAAATGTGGGCATTGCAGGACATGAATGAAGGAAAGGAAGAAAATATCTCTATTTCATGTCTCCTGCTCCAATGAGGTGTGTATTACTCAGAGGCAAAGGGAAGCAGAGGGAGGCAGAGGAGAAGTGAGGATGTCTAGCCTTTTATAAATTTATTTTGACTCATTTGAAATGGAGAGAGAGAGATGGGTCAGTGACAGAGCAAATCCAGAAACTTGGAACTGAATGTTGGCTTCCTGTGTGGGTGGCAGGGATCCAAGTACTTTGACAATGAACTGTTTCCTTGCAGATCCTTAAAACAGCAGGGAGCAGGAGAAAGTGATTGCTCAGTGAGCATGCAACATCTGTGAGCTCCTTTACCATGTGAGGCTATCTGTAGCCTTGTGTTTTGGCCTTTGGCAACTGCTGATTTGCATGTAGAATATCCTAGTGCACTTTGTATTCCAGGTTATTCAGTTCAGAATTGTTTCAGTGTGGTCTAGACTGGTGGAGTGTGCACTGAATACTTCTGAATATAGCGAGTGGAAAGAGTAGAACAGGAGCCTCTAAATGCTAAATTATGTATATTTTTCGTTCTTGTCAAATTTTTAGCTATGCTACTGGAAGTTATCAAATTAATGTATAGAAAAACTCATCACCCTTTTGTAGTAGTATATATAGAAACCTTCAACTGACCTGCACACCCAGTGCTCATTTAGTCAGGCACTGACTACAGGAGACTGCAAAAAGATGTTGATGGCTACACTTAGAGTAAGGACTCAGGTAGCTGATTTTCAAATTGTGAATTCTCCATGATTAAACCTGATGGACTACATCCTCAAAACTTTTGGGATACAAAACATGTGATATCTCAAACTCTGCCAGCATGTACAAATTCACTCATGGATATTAGTATGGTACAAAAAGAATGTGTTTATCACAAAGCACACAGATATGAGTGGATATTTTGCATAAGTTCCTTGTTCCAAATGCTCACTTAGAGAATGAAGAAGAGGAAGGATGCATATTTCAGCTTGTGTTCATGGTCCTTGGTGTTCTGTGCTGCTAGTGACCTTCTCTCAGTTGGTCAGTGAGACCGTGTCCTTAACCGAATAATGATGATGGCAAAATAAGCTTTACTCAGTGACAGCTGTATGCAAATTTTCATTACATCTTGCCTGTTAAGTGGTGTTCCCGAAAAGCAAATCCTCAAGATAAGACTGAGCATCAAAGTTTAATTTGTTGAAAACAAAGACACAAACAACTATCTTGGGAGTCTGGAGGTTAGAATCTTCTAGTTCAATTGCATGGTTTCCCAGTTCAGTGAGCTAACTTTTGTAAGTCCTGAATAGCTGTCATACTTCATGCATGACTCACTGAACTACGGAAGCAGGTTAGGCTCCACCCAACTTAGATTAGTGTAAATAAAGCATGCTGGAGACTTGTGCTACAGTTGTTTCATAGGAAAGGGAAGGAGAAACAGTCAGTTTAGTTCAGCGTGGAGAAGGATGGATCTCAAACTCAGTCGTTCTGTGAAGCTGAATGATGGACACTACATACCAAGGCTTGGATTCGGCACTATAGTTCCTAGAGATGTAAGTAAACCCCAGGGGTGCTGAGTCACTGAGTGTTGATTTGCTTGGAATGGCTGTTAACAAATTGTAATGTTTACATGCTGGAAAAGTTGATGGATTAGAAGTGACCGTCTGGGCTCCTATTTCTCTCTCTCTCTACCTGTCTCTTTTTTTTTTGTCAAAGAGATTCTTTATGCATCAGTGTGACAAGAGTTGACTCTGGATATTCAGAAGTAGAGAACTGTGGGTAGATGTTGATTATTATTATTATTATTATCTAACATGCATGAAATCCTTACTTGTGTTTTTAACTGTGCATGTATTTCTCAGTGAATTCACCAACAACTTTCCTGGGTGAGCACTCATGGTTGCTATTTGTTACATTTCCAAAAACCATAGCTCCAGTTGCTCTGTGTGTGCTTTTCTGCTGCCTCACTCAGAGTCAGTCTGCTCTGTTAGATGCTCCTGGTTGTCAAAGAGCTGAGGAAGAAATGACAGGTAACAGGTGTGCTTTATAGCAGAGAAGTCTTGCTGAGCATGTTGGTACTGAAAGTGTTTCTGAGAGAATTTCAATTATTTAATCTTTTGACATGAAAAAGCAACTAATATTTTACGCTTAGGAAACAAGACTTATTTAAAAGAAAAGAAAGAAGACTTGGGAGCATGATCCTTACAAGTGGGGCAGACTTATTTCTCACCAAGTGCTCAATCACTCATCCTTAGACTCATTGCCATAAACTTCAAGTGTCACTCACTGGTCACAATGTGACAGTAACCATTTTGGTGTTCCTTGAGAGGGTTTATGATATAGTAGTAAAGACTAATATGCTGATATTAGTGGAACCATTGCATGAAATATTAACAAATCATAGTTGTCAGACAGCTTTCTCTAATATGTAATTAACCATTGTAATAGCATAACCATGTGATGTGTCTAAAATGCCATGTTAATTACTACTCTATTGAACAGGGTTATTAGAACAGAATCAAGATCTCCCTTAGTCCCTACTTACAAGAAGCTGAATTGTGCAAAGAGTCATTAAATTTCAGACAGTACAAAGTCCTCAAACAAACCAGAAGCCTCTTTCACATGGTTATCCACTCTCTAAGTGTTCTTTCTAAGTGTAACTGCTGTTGTTTACTTGGTGATTTACTGAGTCGTTACAGGAAATAACTGGGTGTGTGTTATGTAATATTTTCCTCACGTTAGTCTGCTTTCTGGGTGGAATGTAAACGCAGCGCTTCAGATTTGATGATTAAATGATAATCATCTGAATTTTAGGCAAGCATTGTGAATGTTTTCTCTAATTTTTGTCGAAGAAAAATTCCAACTTGGTGAAGTGAGGTGAGTATTTGTATCTTGGTATGGCATGTTTCTCTCTCCATGTATAAGGGTAAATAATAGCCCAGGAATAATATTCAACACACTGATTCACTCACCAATGCTTCCAGACATGGGTTTCAGCCAGAAATAATCACAGATCATTGCAATGGAGTGCGGGTCGCCCACAGGCCCGCCGGCAGGCTTGCTTGCTTGCTAGCTGGCTCATTTGCTTGCTTGCTGCATGCTGGAAGCCAAACAGCCTCGCCAGCGGAGGCTCGGAGAGATCCCTTGTCCTTCTCCCGGCAAGGCGACAACGGGCAAGCGCCCTTCTAGCAGGGGGCCTCCGGTCTGCACAAGGCCGAATCTTCGCCATCCAGCCCGTTCGCCTCCCTCCTCCCACCGACCCCAGCTCCAGTGCGTCCAGGAAGCTACTTGCTGCAGCAAGAACAAAGCAGGTCCCCGCGGCGGCGGCGGCGGCGGCGGCGGCGGCAAGGGCTCCAACCAGCTCAGGGCCTGTGGTCACAGTGGCTGCGACTTCTAGAACACCCGGAAAGCTTGGCTTTTTCCAGAGGCCTTGACCAGGCCTCCAGCAAGCCAAGCCTGGCTTGTGCATTCAGATACCCTCCCCTCTCCTTTTCCTTCCCCTCCTCCCTCCCCCCCACCCCCACCCCCTAGCTCCCAGGGGCTCCACAAACTAAAAAATATGGCTCAGGGGACTAACCAGACCCCGGGCCCATGCTGTGTAGCACAGGATGTGGCTTTTATGGGACTCCTAGGACAAATGAAACGTGTTCTGTTTGCTAACAAGGATCACCTTCAGTGACAACAGAATAAGTGGCAATGAGCCCGGTGGGACAGCTAGTGTTTCCAACAGTCTTACCTCAGATTCTGCATCTGTACAAAGAGCAGTCGCTAGCTTAAGCAACTCTGAAAAAACAAGAAGTGTGCCTGTGGCTGCCTTGCCAGTAACTCAGCAAATGACAGAAATGAGCATTTCAAGAGAGGACAGAAGAACTACCCCAAAGCAGAGCTGTCAGAGCCGGTGGTCACTCAGCCCAGTCCATCCGTTCCTCAGTCCAGTACTTCTCAGAGTGAAGAGAAGTAGGTACCTGTTACCGGAGTTACCCAAGCCAAAGAAGAACAGATGTTTCATGTATAGAAAGAAAGTTGGCCTTCCAGGGTTCTGCTGCCAATGTGGGAATTTGTATTGTGGACTTCATCCTTACTCTGACAAGCACAACTCTCCTTATGATTACAAAGCAGAAGCTGCAGCGAAAACCAGGAAAGAGAATCTAGTTGTTGTGGCTGTAAAATCCAGAGACTATAGAGTGCTACTTGTGAAGAGACTGAAAGTTTGTTTTTATTTTAATATATGGTGGGAAAACATTAAAGAGCAGATGCATGGCCATTTTTCTTTGATGTTCTCCAGAGTTTGACTTTATACTTGTTGGTCTTATAATTGATATTCTAGGATGTGTGAGTGTTTGTTACAGGCAGAATTAGACAGAAATAGCCCTACAAAGTGTACATATATGCTCTCCCTTGACTAGAATTGGATGAAAAATCTACCCAGTAAACTGATACACGCAAATAATGGACAAAATGGTGTTGCCATATGCCAAACAGCATTAATGAAATCTCTGCATGTTTGTAGCATATCTGCCTTTTGGGAATGTAATTAAAGTATAATCTTTCGGCTCGTGGTGTTTGCCTATATTTGTAGAAAAACGGTACGCCAGAAAAGGACTGATAGTCTATTTCTATCAAACTTCAACCTCACCCTCTTAATTTCCACATGCTCTTGGAGCAGGAAAACATCCAGGGATCATTTGGTTTCTGTTAAGCCCAGTATTGGGTGGCGGACATAACCTGGTTAAATTGGTCTTCTAAAAGCTGTCAACTAAATGATTTCTGTAAAAGGTAAACATCAGACCTGAGCCAGGAACAGGGTTTTGAGGTGAACTTTGACACTGATGTCCGGCACCAGAGGATGTCTGCCTTCTCTTTGCTGAAAGTGTTTAGCACTGAACTGCACTAGGATTAACTTGTTTACAAGAAGAAAATAAAACTGTTTTGACTTTCACATACAGCAGCTCTATTGAGTAACATGCATCTGAATTTTTAAGGTGAAAAGGGATCTAAACAGCTGATTTTCATGTACATCTTTTGTTGAATGCTTTGATTCAAGAAAGAATGATTAAAACTTCCTTCAAGACTTCAGTTCTTACTGTAACTGTGCCCTTCGGCATGGAGAATCCTCCCCAACATGGCTGCAGTAGACATCTTAGTGGTATCCAACACCACCAGCAGAGGGCTGCTTTTTCATAGTAACTGTACCTGGGTGTAGGCCTCTAGTGTTCTTGGGTGCATTGCATGGGCTGCACTATGTACAGCATTGTACAATAACAACTGTTAGAGTGTTGGTATAATGTTAGTATGTTAGGATGTTAGAATATTAGCGTTAGGCAATATTAGGTCCTTTGTGGCAATGAGCCCTGCTTTGCTAGGTCAGGAGGCGCCTGAACTGTGGGAAAGCTCCACTTTAACGATAAATCTGTCTCCCTTGTTTCTTTGTGAACTTATCTACCATCTAACCAAGGTGCACGAAGGCAGGGGCATAGTTCCCCCGTCCAAGGGACTGGAGGAGCCATAAAAAGACTGGAGGAGCCATAAAAAGACTGGAGGAGCCATAAAGATAAGGGTGCCAGGATAGGATGAGCCTTAAACAATAAGTGTGAGAACGTAAATAGTGAGTGTGAGAACAGAATAGACTGCTTGCACCTGGGAGCCACATAAGTCTAAATTTGTTACTTTTGAGTTGACTTTGATATATGTTACAGCCAAAATGGGGTATATAATCTCCAGCCTTATGTTAAGTCGGGGTCCGATCCGCTTGGCTGGCCTGTGCAATCTGACCCCCGCATGCTGGCACATTAAACTCTGTTTGCTTTTTGCATTACCAGCTAGGCTCTTTGTCATTTTCTGGGGGTTGACTAGCTCTCACCCTAATGTCTGAGGTGGTGGTGGTGGGGGAAGCTCTGGCCCTGACACTAATACAACTAGAAAAGGCAGTATGCCTCACTGATGCTTGTCTGGTAATACCACTTCTGTGTTATAATGGAAGGCTTTTTGTGCTGTATGAAATTTGTGTTTTTTATATATAATGAGTATAGTTAGATCAATGTTGTGGTAGTGCCTGTTTTCATCTTTAAATAGTTAAGTATGTACAAGAGGCACTACTTCTGATTTATTGCAGTGTTCAGTCCTAGTTTTTACTTCATTGAAAACTTCAGATTTGCTTTCAATATTAGGTACCTTGGTTCTGAGTTAGATCTACAGATCTGTACGAATGGTTCCTATTTAGGTATTGCACATAATCATGCTCCATTATATTATGTAAATAATAAAAACCATGCACGGGGAAAAACATTGTTTTGATAAAGATGTGAAATAAAGTTTGACAAAAATTAAAAAAAAATAGAAATAAAGGAGAGAACATCAAAGGAAGTTGTAATTATTGTATGCTACAATGGCAAGGGAAGAAAGTTTGTCTTAATAGCTTCAAAAATAATCTTTTCAGAAAACTGTGAGATAATAGTATCTAAGCAAGTAAGATGAGCATCAGTTGGATTAGCAGTAGACTGTACTACTGTGTGCTCCTATGTACTGCATGCTTGTTAAAGCTGGCATGTGTCAAATCAGATTTTCAGCACATGGAGTTGAAAGTGCTTCTCCAAATGATGATGACAGATTAGGTAGAGAAGTAAAGCAGTGGAAGAGCTAACCATTTACTAAAGAGGAAGACAAGAGATTTAAAAATCCTGGTGCTAAATATGTTTTTCCCAAAAGTCTATATAAAGGCCTTGTGGGGAAGTCAAACAACACATTAGTAATAATAGCCAAGCACGGGTCTCTTAAGGAAATTGAACTGATTGGTGGTTGTATCAACTTACATCCTTATCAGCTTATGGATCTCATGGTGATTGTTATTACTGTTTATGAATGGCATAAAGATTCAACAAATTTTATATTTACTTATCTACAGGACAGTGCTAGATAGACTAACAGGGCAAGATAGAGAGAGGAGACAGAAAGAGGCTGAGAGAAAGAGAAACAAAAAGAGAGGGAGAGAGAGAGAAAGAGTAGGAGTAAAAGAGAGAGGAAGAGGAAGAGAGAGAAGATGGGTGGAGAGAGAGAGAGAGAGAAAGAGAATCTTTATCAGTGCTTCCCACACCAGACAGCAGCAACTGCTGAGGCATATGATCAGACTCAAGTCAGGAGACCGTTATTCTTTCTGGGTCTCCACATGAGTGGCAGGAGCTCAAGCATGGGTGCATCTTCTGCTACTTTCTCAGGCATGTTAGCAGGTAGTCAGGCAGGGATGATGTGGAATATCTGCAATTTGAAACGGCATCCACATGGCATGTGAGTGCCACAGGTTGTGCCATAACGTGCTCTGCCACAGTTCTAGCACACACAGATTTTTGAGTTGGCTTTCACTCTAGTCAAGTACTTTCCACCATCAGCATAGAGATTTCAACTGGTGATACATGATTATTGTAAGTTTATCATACCTATAAACAGGACTTGGAAGGGCAAGGCACTAAGTTGTTTACCTGCACTGTTAGACAATGTGGGAGGCTACCATTGCTATAATGTATAGAGAAGTATTTATATATGAACGGCCAATGAGTGTGGCAAAGGGAACAGATATGTGAGAATTATTAAGAACCACAGAGGAAAACTCACAGTGTATTAGTCACACAGAAGTTAAGGGCCTCCAGGAAGTAAGTACCAAGATCAAGAACTCTAGGCTATGTAAAGAATTACAGGTTTGAGCGAGATTTGACTTGTGTTAAACCAAGGGATTTATTGCAAGCAGGGAAAGTGAGGGAGAAATGCACTGGAATATTGTTTTATAACCTGGGTGAAATTTCAGCAAAATCTTGGAATTGCCCTCAAAAGCAGAACTGGGACAGGGTTTTCTTGCTGTGGATTTTGTACTCTTCTGTTACCACTAATTTTTTTCTAGTTAGTATGATTTAACCCACTTCTCAGTTAAGACCTGTAACGACAGGATGAGTCTCAGATAGTGATTCATCCTGTCGTTATAACATAGATGTTCTTACACTTTTTTTTATTACAGATTTATTAATTTAGGTTTTCTTATAGCCTTATTTAAGTTTCCTTGTGAGTTTTTTTGGATCTTCTCTATTTCTGTCTTCTTTCATTATGTGGGTGTGATTCTAATTTTGTTTGTGTGGCAGGCCTTTAAGCATCATTTGTAGGGTTATTGGGGTGGAAGCAGATTCCTTTAAATTCTGTTTGCTTTGGAACTGCCTTATTGCATTTTCCTGTAAAAATGAATGTTTGGCTTGGTATAATATTCTGGGTTTGCAGTTCCTTTCTTTTAGAACCTGTTATGGCTCTCCATTCTCTCCTAGCCTGTGGGATTTCTGATGAGAGGTTGGATGTTCTTCACTTGCACATTCAAGTCTCTTCTTTTTGCTTAACTGTGGAAGTCTTAACTATGATGCCCCAGGGTGAGGATGCCTTCTGTTCTTGTCTAATTGGTGTTCTCTGTGTTCCTGTACCTGAATTCCCTCCTTTCTTCTTATCTGGGAAATTTCAATAATTATTCCATGTAATACACCTTTCAAGTAAATGAATTAACTCTTCATGTTCAGGAACACTTAAGACACATAAGTCTTTATTCTTGAGGGCATCTCATATTTCTAGGACTGCTTTTATTATTTTTTTCCGTAATTTGTTCTCTGACTGAGCTCCATTCCCCACATTGTCTTTTTTCTTGAATGGTGATGATGGCAAAAAAAGTCTAGTCCAAGTGGCAGCAGTATGCAAATATTTGTTACATTTTTTGTCTTAAGGACCTCCTTAGAAAAGTAAATCCTCAAGATAGGACTGAACATCAAGGTTTAATCTATTGAAAAAAAAATTTAAGTACCCCAGGAATCTGAAGATCAGGATCTTCTAGTTCATTCTGCATACTTTCTCAATTCAGTGAACACTATTTCATAGGAGACTAATTAGCAGTCATATCTTGTGTGAAACTTTAGACCAAGTGCAGAAGGCTGCACTCCACCCATATTGGTTGATTGCCATACATAACAACACGCTGGAGGCCAGTGCTCCACTTGACTCATTGGAAAAGAAAGGAGAAAAAGCCAGATAATTTCAGCTTGGAGAAGGATGAATCTTAAAAATAGCCATTCTGTGAAGCTGAGTGATGGGCACCCAGATGCCCATGCTTGGATTTGGCACGATAATTCCTAGAGATATAAGTAAGCTCCAGGGTACTGAGAGATTGAGTGTTAACTGCTTTGCAATGGTTGTCAGCAGATACAAACCTTACATGCTGCAGTGTGGGTAATTGGAGGGGATTGTTTTGATTTCTGTCTGTCTCTGCATGTTTCTATCCAGGTCAGTCAGAGACATTTTTTTTTTTTTTATGCACTGATGTGACAAAGGTTGACTCTGAGTATTCCGAGGTGGAAAACTATTTGTTTAGGTTTATTACCATTATTATTATTATTATTAACATGTATGAAATACTTACTAAGATCTTTAGGTCTTATGCATGCATAATCTCAGTTAATTCCTCAATAACTCTCACAGGAGAGGATTCATTGTTGCTGGTTGTTATATTTTTAATTGAAAGCTCAAGCTGCCCTTTTGGGGATATTCTGTTCCTTCAGTCAGAGTCACTCTGATCTGTTGGAAATCCCTGACGGTCACAGAGCACTGGAGGAAATGGCAGGTAACAGGTCTACTTTGAAGCAGAGGAGTCTTTCTGAGTGTGTTGGGACTGAACATGTTTGTGAAACTCAATCCTCCAATCTTCCAACATGGAACACTGTTTGAACTTTGGGAAAGAAGCATTCAGATGCATAATCTTAAAAGTGCTTCAAAAGGTTATTTCTCACTAAGTGTTCTAATTACTCATCCAAAGAAAGTATTACAGTGAATGTAAAGAGTTAATACTTGGTAGGAGTGAGGCAGGACAATATTGAAGTTTCTAAGGAAAGGTTACTTCATAATAGCAGAACCTTCTATGTTCCAACTTGAGGAAGTATGACATGAAATTCTAACAAATAGCAGGTGTCAGAGAAAGAGAGACAGATATTCCAGATATTGTAATAGTTCTAGCACAGCATGTGTCTTAAATGTTGCATCCAATGTTTATCACTGCTATAGTGAATGGAGCCATTGGAATAGGACAAAAAATTGCTCATATTTCCCACTCTGAAGAAGATAAGTCATGCACTTACTCTACAAATAATGCCTTTTATCACTATTGAAGTCACATTCTCCAAATGTTTTCAAAATCTGACTTCTATTGACTATTCTGTGACTTTGAGTCAATACAGGAAAAAAAATTAAAATGTTCCCTTGTGTGTGTTGTGAAATTGTTTGTCTCTCCTATCTCTGCTCTCTGGAAAGATTGCAAGGACAGAATTTCAGATTTGATCATTAACTTATAATAGGCTGATCTTACAAGCAACCCTTGTAAATGTTTTTGTGAGCTTTGTCCTGGGTACATTGCAGGTTGGTGTAGTGAGGTGGGGAACTCACATCCCGCGGCAGCATTTTTCCCTCTCTGTCCTTCTCAGAAGTTCTGAAGTTGATCAAAAGACAGATTCATAGACTCTGTATAGGAAAGCAGCATGCAGATTTCAGTCTTTTAGAGGTTGCAATGAAATCTAGAATTAATTATTCTTTGATACAGTGCTAGAGATTAACCCAAAAACTGAAGAAAGTAATTGCTGAAGGACACCCAATCTGGGTTGGGTTTCCTAGTGTTTAGAAATCTAATCACGGACAGTGTGTTGGCGTGACAAAGGATGTGATTGTTTATTGCACAGAGTACAATGAGAAGGACAACACTCCTTTATTGCTGAAATCTCTGAGTGGTTCGCGTAAATATAAATGAGAAAGTTTTGGCTTGTGTCTTGCCTCACACTGGTCTTGTGTTTGTACTTTGGTTTTTTTTTTTTAAAGATTTATTTTTATTATTTTTTTATTGGAAAGGCGGATATACAGAGAGGAGAGACAGAGAGGAAGATCTTCCCTCCGATGATTCACTCCCCAAGTGAGCGCAACGGCCGATGCTATGCCGGTCCGAAGCCAGGAGCCTCTTCCGGGTCTCCCATGTGGGTGCAGGGTCCCAAAGCTTTGGGCCGTCCTCGACTGCTTTCCTGGGCCACAGGCAGGGAGCTGGAAGGGAAGCGGGGCTGCTGGGATAGAACCAGCGCCCATATGGGATCCCGGGCGTGCAAGGCGAGGACCTTAACCACTGCGCCACCGCGCTGGGCCCTGTACTTTGTTTTTTTTCAGCAATGTATCTGGTTATTAATTTTAAAGATGGAAACGTGAGCTCCAGTCAAACTAAGGTCTACATGGGTTTAGCAGTTACTTTTTGTTCCAAGGGCAGAAGGACAATTTGAGCCCCAGTCTAACCAATAGATATTCTCTCTAATAAAAATAAATGACCTCAAAATTCTAATGATTATGAACTTTCAAAGTAGGCTGCACCACTCCCTCAATTCATTGAGACACTTTTAATAAATGATTGATTTGTCGCTCCAAAAGGCAGGTCATTGACGCTTTTATCTAAAAAAGGCAAGCTGGGAAATTGTGATAGTCTGGCCCTGTAATATCTAACATCTGCCAGGGCCTGGTTTTGACAGTTATCAGATAGGGATAACAAACTTTTTTTTACATTAGAATGTGGCAATGAAACGATGTCTTGGGATATGTGTACTTAGTAACTGACAAATTAATCAATTCAACTTTATCCACAGAAATACATGGAGACTCAGAAGAAATAAATTGTATTCCCAGAGAAATATTATATTCACTTCTCACTCCCCAAAGGCTGACAACCATGGGCGTATACCAGGGCATAATCAGGAGCCTGGAACTATATCCAGACCTCACTTGGTGGCAGGAAGCATCTGCTATATGCCAGTTGTATTAATGCGAAGCTGGGTCTGAAATGGAGATTGGATGAAGGCTTTCTCATATGAGATGAGGGTATCTCGTTGGGTACTTACTACTCATTTGAGTACTTACTACTCTGGACCATAATGCAAGCTCCATGTTCAATACTATATCAGTGGATGCCAGTGGAAGTTGAGAAGTTCAGAAGCTGAGCAAGCAATACAGCCTTGTGTTTTACCAAATCACTCAAGAGTATTAGCTTGAGCTTAGGTAAGGTTTGAAGTCAGGCAAGACATTGTTATGAGTTATGATATTATTCAACTCAAATAGAAGCTATATTCTGAAGCTAAAGCACAGATATTTTCCTATTCATGTGTACACTTCAAGTTAGAAGTCCAAATGCTTTCAGGTAGGGACAGGAGTAATAATTTAAAGACTCCTTTAAAAAATTTACATTAAGGGCACAGCAAAGTGGCCTAATTGCTAAAGTCCTTGCCTTGCAAACACCAGGATCTAATGCTGAGGGATCCTCCTGCTATCCAGCTCCCTTCTTGCGGCCTGGGAAAGCAAGCAAGGATGGCCCAAGGCCTTGGGACCCTGCACCCATGTGGGAGACTTGGAGGAGGCTCTGGGTTCATGGTTTCAGACTGGCTCAGCTCTGGCCATTGCAGCTGCTTGGGGAATGAATCATGAATGGAATATCTTCCTCTCTGTGTCTCCTTCTCTCTGTATATCTGATTTTCCAATAAAAATAAATATCTGAAAAAATTAAAATTAAATTTTCAAATGATAGTTCAGGAAGTTCCACTCACATGGGAATAAGTATCCAGAGGTTTTCCTGAAGGTTTAGCATAGAGGAAGCCAAAAATCAAACATACAAACAAACAAAAACCAGAAGGGGAATCCTTCACACCAGAGCAGTAGTTGGAGAAAATTAGGATTGTTGTTCTCACGGTACAGAGAAATGGTACTCATCAGCTTGACTCTAGATGAAGGCTGTGAAGAAGAAGTGAATGTGTTAGGAGCCATTTTTAAAAATAAATGAGAGAGTTAGATTATTTTTGTTAATACTGTGGCTTCTTCAGTAAAATTTGAAGAATTTTTCAATCCATTCAGGACGTCCTAGTGCTGAGGTATATCTTTCAGTTTTTTGAAAGTCCATTTTTGCTCAATGGTCTCTTAGCAGGCTGCTGTATTCTGGCCTATGTGTAGAAATCGAATCATTTCCTAATGCCTTTCCATTTTCAGCCTTTTGTCCTTCGTTCTGTTTTCATATCTTGTTATGTAGATAGCATGTGAACTGTTTGTTTTCTCATCTGCCTCCAGCAAACCTTTAAATTTTCCAATAGGTCCTGTAAATAATATTTTTGCAAGTTTTGCAATACACTTTAATGACTGACTTGCTCTTTTTCCCAGATTTCTCCTGATAAAAAGGAGGAAGATATTTTTATTCATGCCTAATGAGCAGTAACTCAAGGTCTAGATATTGTTAATCACAAAGGAAGCATTCAGTAAGTGCATGTAGATTAAATATTGCATAAGAGAATTTGATGAATGAATAGCAAAGAAATTGAAGGACAACTTGAAGATCTCAGTTGTCAGGAGTCTGGGAAGAATATGCATCTGGGATTCATTTTCAACTATGGGTCAAACCTGATACACAGATGATGTAGTGAGTGAGTGTGTGTGTGTGTGTGTGTGTCAGTGTGTGTGTGTGTGTGTGTGTGTGTGTGTGTGTGTGTGTGTGTGTTAGCAATGTTTCTTTCCTTCTGATTGCCTGAGAATTTATATTCTAGTATTGGATGCTCTCCTCTTGGCCATTTTCATATCAATGATTTTCAATGCATAAGACTTCTTTCTGAGTTCTATGGGATGTACATTTCCCTATGTTCTTCCAGACAAGAGGGAATACTTGAACTCAGCTGATGTCTCTAGAGAGCAGTCTTATTAACAAGTCAAACTGTAAGTGTATGTGAGTGATGTCAGCATCAACAATGGGTGAACATGTGCCTGAG
Source organism: Ochotona curzoniae (assembly GCF_017591425.1). Classification (NCBI taxonomy): domain Eukaryota; kingdom Metazoa; phylum Chordata; class Mammalia; order Lagomorpha; family Ochotonidae; genus Ochotona; species Ochotona curzoniae. The sequence continues at coordinate 16,788 of NW_024466438.1, forward strand.
GAAGTACACTGCTTCTCTTTGAGTTGGACTCATCACCAACTCTCTTATTCCTGTTTCACAGGCTCCAAAAAGCAAGGCTTTTGAATTCACCAAAGTAGCCATTGAGGCTGGCTTCCGTCACATAGATGCAGCATTCGCATATGAAAATGAGAAGGAGGTTGGTGCAGCTATTCGTGAGAAGATTGCTGATGGGACTGTGAAGAGAGAGGACATATTCTACACTACCAAGGTACAGGCTCTACAGGACACTGTCAGTTCAGCTATGATACTATGAAAAGAATTGGTTTCACCACTTGAATGCCTTACTTCCTACAATACTAGAGGCACATCATAGAAAGAGAAAACAGAAAGGATTTGCTTTTGGCAGGTGTGACATATTGGGTTTAGCTATCTTTGTTTTCCACCTGGGACTCAAGTTCCCACTGCCTGATTCTCATGCTCCTTCCTTTTGTTACACTTGAGAGGGACCAAGCAATGACTCTCTTATTTGTCTTTGCTCCTGAATTTGATTGGACTAACCCTGGAAACTTAAGTAGTGTACAGAAACATGAAATCTCTTGTCTCTTTCCTTCATCTGCCCCCTTGCAATACATCTCCCTCAGTCTCTATTGCTCTCTTCCTCTCACTTTCTCTCTCTCTCTGTCTCTTCTCCATTTGAAGTGAAATAAACACATCTGGAAAGATAACAGATAATAACTTCTTTGCTATGAAATGTGACAGCGGTAAGATGCAGTTTTTCAAACTCTTCTTATTCCTATTTGTTAGGTGAATTTCCTGAGCCATTATATATCTGTTCCTTTATTTTTTTTAAAAACTAATTCCACTGGTATAACTGCATTTTAGAAACTATCCAAAAAACAGAGACAGTGTAAGATTTTTCCTGCCTACTCAACACTGAATTTAAAAAAAATTGTGATATTTCCTTAGGTAGAAAGTCACATTAAATTGTAAATCAGCTCAGTTCTCTGAAGCTTGAAACTACGTATGTATATATTGCTTGGATTTGTTTTTAGAATATGAATTACCCCTCACGGTTGTACTTGAGGACAAATTGTACAGAATAGTGGATTGTATTTTCTTTTGCCTTTCTTTTCCTGTACTTTTTAGTGGTTACTTATTTTTAATTTTTGTAACAATTGTTTCTCTTTTGAGTCTGTTATATTTATCATTGCCAATATGCCGAAATAAATTTGATATTTATTAACGCCCTGAAATATAATAAAATTATGAGTTTAGTTTCTTCTTCTTAGTATTAGATCCTTCATAGTACACTGATATTCATCCCGTACTACTTAACTATGATGTCTGATGTTAGCCCCCAAAAGTGAAAATACATTATCCAGTAATTATAACTCGTTCCTGTTGCTGCAGCTTTGGGCTACATGCTTTCGCCCAGAATTGGTTCGTCCAACCCTGGAAAGACAACTGAAACAACTTCAGATGGATTATGTTGATCTTTTCCTGGTACATCTTCCAACACCTATGAAGGTAAGTATTTGATTTTGTTTGTTGTACCCTGCATGTCTTCACCAATGTACCTACCAAATGCATATGTCACATCAGCTACATCCTTAGATTGTCTGTGTTTCTGTGGAGAAAGATGTAAGTAAGGTTTTGCAATCATGTGACTTTCCTAACTACTTGAGTTTTACCAGCACTAACGCTTTTTCAGTTCTATTGCCCATTTTTTAGAAATATCACTTAATGACATTACTACATCTACCTCAAAGAGCTGAATGCAATACCCTGTGACCTGTTATTTTATTGCTGGTGTTGACCGATTAACACTAAAGTCCTCAAGGGTGTTAAGTACCTACAGATTGAAAGATACAATGAGAATTTCCAGCTCTGAGCATATGGACCTCTCCCATTTGCACTCCTTATCTCAGTGTTGTTGAAGGTCACCTGGATGGTTTGCATTGCACTGCCAGGCTCTGTGGGACTTTGTCCATTTGACATCGCCTCACAGTGGTCTGGGCTGAGTACATTTGAAAGACTCAGTCTGTCAGTGCTGTACAATTATAAATTAGAATTAAAACTCCTTGATTTGAGGTTCTAATTACTAGTTTCCTCCAAATGACATTGTGCTTGGGAGATGAATATACCACAACTGGAGGAAATCTCTATTATCTGAACTTTAGGGTTTCTGGGATCTTGGCAGACAGTTGTAATGTGTAGTCTGTATTCTGTCAGACAATTAAGTTTTGTATCTTCTCTTTGACTTCCTTTCAGAAACATGCATGCACAAGAGCACTCATACATACTTCAGTTAATCACAACATCCAGAAAGCTGTGTGACCATGCTATGTAGGCATCATTAAGGTCATTCTGAAAGAATACATCTTTATTTAATCTTCATTCTGTTTTCAGCCTGGGGATGCAATTCTACCGATGGATGACAAAGGGCAAGTTATTGCAGATACTGTGGACCTTCGTGACACATGGGAGGTAATTAATGATACAGACAATGAGAGCCCTACATAGGAAGGTAGGACCAGTGGAATGGGGAGTCAGAAGAAATGGGTTTTGCGCTAGAGATGTCAGATCTCGGACATGAAATGATACCCCTGTGTAATTCCTTTATTTCTGTTTGTGATATTGAGGAGACAGACAAGATTGCATCTGAAGACTTCAAATATTTTAATCTGTCTGAAGTTCTGTTCTATTTATTTGAAAGAATGAGAGAAATTGAGAGAAATCAATCTATCTGCTGGTTCATCACCCGAAAAGGCCAAAGTAGTTGATGTTCATTCAAGCATCTCAGGACCTTTAAAGTTGATTTAGATGTCTCCTGTGTGTTATAGAGGTCCAAGACCTGCATCATTCTCTGGTGTTTTTTGCAGGATCTTGATCATGGAGCTGGATCTGAAAGAGAGCACTCCAATTACAAAGTGGGGCTTAGATGTGTGATGTTGATTTCATAGGTGATGTTTTAACAATAAGGCTGTAAAACGGTATTTCTTTATCCACAAAATTATTTCAATTGTAAACCCTCCCTCAGGTACTAGCAGAAGCAATCTCAAGAAGAGGTAGAGTTATTTGAAGAAAGGACAAGCAGATCTGTATGGGTGGGGAAGAGGAAATCATCAGTTTGACATTCCAGAAGGTTGTGCTATGTATAGAATGGAACTTGCCCCCACTTAGCCCAAATGAGGTATCAACATGATCTCTGTTCGCAGAAAACATAGCATAATCTCTAGCAGCAAAAACCAAAACTTTGGCCATTGAATTTTGGAATATTTATTAAAAGTGATTGTAATTTTAACTGCAAAATTCATATGGCTGAATGAGTCAAGGGAGTTAAAGTGATACTTTACAACAATGTAAGATTCATTTTCCTCCAGGGGCATGAAAGAGAATTCAGAAGACAAATGTATTTGCAAAGCAATAAATGCATTTAACAATTGGCATGTTCCAGTGTAAAAATATTTGTTCATCAAAATCATTATGCGTGGCAAAAAAATGACTTTTGGATTCCCGAAATTCTAAGAACAAATGAAAAACTGTAATACAAAAAAGATTTAACCACACATTTCCCACCTCCCCAGGCTGTGGAGAAGTGCAAAGATGCAGGTTTAACCAAATCCATTGGGGTGTCCAACTTCAATCGCAAACAGCTGGAAATGATACTGAACAAGCCAGGACTCAAGTATAAGCCCACCTGCAACCAGGTAAGTCTCTAGACTAGAGGGTTCTCTCTTCCTATTCTATGTAACTCACATTTCTCAGGTCTATGGCTTGATGTTTGTGCATGTGGTCAATCATTTATTTCATTATAATAACAACATAGAAGGGGCAGTTCGGATGGAATGAGAGAAGCATGACTTCATTACTCAAGCTCAATTTCAGGTGAGACATTCCAGTTATTGAGTTGACAGTTGTCAGTGCTGGAACAGGAAAATGATCTGGAATGGAGCAAAAGACTTTTGGAGTCCTTGCTTTTCTGTGATAAATATAAACTTACAGAAACATAGTGATTCTCCTCGGGAAAATTAAGATTGAATGAAAATTAAGTCAGCCAAGCTCACTATGAAGGACCAAAGAGAAATATATTTCCAGATATAGGAAAATGAAAAATGAAGAGAGTGTGGTAGACAGTCCTCAAGTTTCCATCTTGACAAGGAGAAAATTATTGGGTTCAGTGGTATGGAGTTGGTTGGAAATCTAACAAAGCAGTCTCAGAAAAATGAGAGCAAATAATGCCAAAGGAGTGGAAAATGAGAAAAAGCATAAATAATGGTTAATATATATATGTGTATATATGTATATATGAATATATGTATATATGTATATACACCTAATACAATAATTATCACACACTATGTATCCTATTAAGAAAGTATAGATGCTTTTAACGAACTTGATAATTATGTAAAAACCTAGTGTAAAAAGCTATTTACTACCAGAAATATTATTGTAAAATCAGAGTAGGGCAAAATTTATCATTTATTGTTTATACATCAAGAAAAATTAGATTTCTAAATATCTAACATGAGGGATATATTTAAATTTATGATGGGTTACTTGAGAAGTATGTTGAGATATTTTGGAGTCTGGTTGAAATAAGGAAAACGTTTTACTATTTTTTTTCAATTCACAACTCACAATTCTACGGCACTGTCACAGGATGTGTTAAAGCTGTAAGGAGAAGTCGATTGAAGGGGTCTGATATCTCAAGCAGTTGATTCACTTTCAGATTACTTCGGGTTTTGGTTTTCTGGAAGTTTTAAGACACTGCTATAACACCAGTATATTTCCTTCATGTGTCATCCTATGCAGTTACAAGATGGTTTCATACAGGCAATGGGCTGCAAGACTCATTGTGTGGAATGGGAGAGAGTTTTCTGGGATGCTGCTAAACATGGAGGAATTTTCAAATTGTCTAACACTTTTTCTCATGTGTTCTTGAATTGACAGCAGAAGTATCCTTTGTAAACCACCTAGTAAAAGGGAAAGATTATTTCAGCAAAGCAGGAGTCTGCTGATTGCTGATATAGATGTTGAAAATAGAGGAAAGGAGATAAAGTAGGAGAAAAGATGGGTTTTATTAGAATAAACTATGTGAATGAAAGTACTTTAGATGCATTTTATATATCTAAATAAGACATCCGTATATGGTTTTTGAGATCTTAGATATAAGAAGATGAATAAACTATGTGAACGAAAGTACTTCAGATGCATTTTATATATCTAAATAAGACATCCCTATACGGTTTTTGAGATCTTAGATATAAAAAGATTAACACGAGGCATATCAAAATGATTTAACAGTTGCTTTATTTTTATGGTGATGCCTTTCCTATAATTCAATATTTAAATATTCTATTTCTTGTTTTTAAAAGAATTGTATTATTGGAAACTTTTGAACTGCTAAGAGGCAAAAATAAACATATTGATTTCTTAATGAGTTCACCCAAACACTTAAGAAATTACTATCTATGTCTGCACAGATTATAGATGAGAGTACTGCCCAAGAATCATGAGAAACAAAATGCAAAAGTTAAATTTATTTTCAAATAAAGTGATTTTGAGATTCATTTGGATGAGACATTTTCAAAAAATCTTGAAAACCCACCATTTAATTATAAGAGATATCAATTTTTTTGCTATCAAAATGAACTTCTTTTTCATGGACTTGTTTGAAAGTACCCTTAAGTGTAAATTCATACCCATGGATCATTTAAAAGAGTTGTTGTATAAATATCTCTGAATTTTTCTTGAATCAAAAATTTTAATAGTGATTTTTTGGATGTTGTTAAATACCATGACTATTAAAATAAGATTGTATCAGAGTTACAATGATAGAATAAGTGTAATAGTGATCAAGATCTACACAAATAGAGGACAACTTGAGAATTCACTCTTCAAATTTCTAAACAGCTAAACTTTGCCAGACTGAAGAAACGAATCTGAAACTCCATCCAAATCTCCAACATACTTAGTCTGGTTTTCATTGTGTTCCCAGCTACATCATCATGGGGCTGGCTTGTAAATGGAGCAGCAAGCATTCATACCAACTCCTTTATGGGTTAACTAGCAGCACCAGAGTGCTGTCCTACATTATCCATATTGATGCTTAAATTTCCACATTTTAATTAGCAGAAACTTCCTCAGTGAGCTTCTAGTCTCTTTGACATGACGCATTTGTTTTGCTCTCTTGAGAGCAGGCTTTTCTATAAAAAATCGTATTTAATGACCTCATTTTGAGAATCAGAGCTTTAAAAGATTTTTAAAATATTAGTAATCAAAGTACATGTTACATTTGGTGAAATTTGGAGTATTTCAGGAGGAATGCATAGGAAAAATGACTTAAATAGTGTAATGCATCCATGAATGTAGTGTTGAACTAGAAATGGCACTTAAACTGAGACATTGGGCTAGAGGCTGCACGTGTCTCAAGTATTTTTAAAGATGTGGATGTGGTAATTGTCTCATGTATTCTAAAGTGTTCTGCTCTTGACACATTACAGGTGGAATGCCATCCTTACTTCAACCAGAGTAAACTTCTGGAATACTGCAAGTCCAAGGACATTATTCTTGTTGCTTATGGTGTCTTGGGATCACCAAGAGATCCAATGTGGTAATAATAATTGAAAAGAGTTAATCTATATCAGCAATTATATGGTAATGAAATACTTCAAATAAGTTTTTGCACTTTATCACCAAAAAATCTAGGACATAAAAATGTAGCCACGATATAATGTGGTGCTTTTCCATGTACCAACACTGAGATTCAATGTCACCAACATGCTCTTACTCTGGCTTCACATATATGTCCACCTATTCCCAAACTCAGTCTATATTTGTGTGTGTTTGTGTGTGTCTTCGTGTATGTGTTTGTGTTTGCAATAAATGGAAATGTTCAAAGAAAGAGAGGGAGAGAAACTAAGGAACAGGATCTTCAACATGCTGATTCACACTCAAATTAACCTCAGTTCCTGGTGTAACACAGTGAATTAAGCAACTGTGTGAGATGCCTACATCCAATATCTGATGCTTGTCAAGTTCTACTTCCATTCCTCCTGATCGATCCATGTTCATGTATCTAGGAAAGCTGATGAAAATGGCCCAAATGCTTTGGTTTCTGCCATGCATGTGGGACACTATGATGGCTTTCCAAGCTCCTGACTAGGGCCTGCTGTAAATCAGAGAATTCTTCTTCTATTTTCCCCAGTTGCCCTCTCCCCAACATTCTTCCTGCAGCATCCTTCAGCAACAGTCATTAAGTCCATCAGTCTGCTACTTCAGTGTATCCTGATTTGTGGTATAGACAATGGTAGAAAGTCCAGCTGCCTGTCATCAATATGTGTTTAACAATATCGTTGGGAGTCCATCGTTTATCCCTGAATTGAGCAGCATATTACAATGTAGCTTCATATCTCAATATGCTAGTCTGTCTGCATGTCTGCATTATGCAGTTCGTGTATAATTATATTTGCCTATCTAGCGATCATGTATTTTGCATGAAAATTACCTTATATCAAAACATATGATACTATTCCTTTCAGAATTTTCTTATTTCAGTGAGTCTAATGGTCTCTTGTTGGAATCATTTGCTTGCAAATAGTAGAATCTCATTCTTTCATTTGGCTGAGTAATAGTCCGTGGATTGGATTACCACCATTCATTTACCCATTCCTCTTTCAACAGGCATCAGAGTTGTTTCATGTCTTTGCTATTATAGATTGTGCTGTTGTAAATATGGGATTACAGGTTACTTTCCCATAGACAAAATTCATTTTCTTTGGAAATATTCCTGAGCATTTGATAGCTGGTTGTATGGCAGATCAATTTTCAGTTTTCTTAAACTCTGCGTGCTGACTTCCATAGTGGTGGACCAGTCTACACACCGATCAACAGTGAAGGAGGCCACCTTTCTCCTCACATCCATGCCAGCAGGTGCTGTCAGTAGATTAAGCAATGCAGGCCAATCTCATTGCAATTCAGGTGAAATCTCAGTGTGGTTATTTGTGATAAGTAAGGAGCTGAATCTTTTCTCATGTGTCTATTAGCCCTTTGAATTTGTTCTTTTGAAAAATGCCTGCTCATTTTCTCTGCGCATTTTTTCCCACAGATCTTTTGTTTCATTGTTGCTGACTTTCTTAAATCTGAATATTATCCTTATTGTTTGTGTGGTGTGCAAAAATTTCCTTTCACACTGTTGGTTGCTTCCTCGGTTTCTTGATCATTTCATTTGTTTTACAAAAGCTTCTTAGTTGTGTCTGGGCCCATTTGTTTCTTTTTGTTCTAGCTGCCTGTGCTTTTGGTGGCTTCTCAAAGAGGTCTTTACCAGTGGCTACATATTACAGAGTATTTCCTACATTTTCCTCTACTTGTTTGACGGTTGTGGATGTAGACTTAGGTTCTTGATTCATTTAGAGCTGATTTTTGTAGAAGGTGAAATCTGTGTGTTTGTGTGGAAGTGGTGGAGGTCTTGTTTCTTACTTGTGCAGACTGTTATTCAATTGCCCCAACAACATTTGTTGAAAAGACCGACCTTTTCTCCTGGATCAGGATCATTTTCAGTTTTTTTTTTTTTGTGGAAGTTTAGTTGATTGTACATTTGTGAGCTCACGTCTGGTGTTTCTGCTTTGTTCCATTCGTCTTTTTTACTGTTTCTGTATCAGTACTAGATGGTCTTGAATACTATTGCCCTGCATTGTGTCCTGAGGTCTTGGATTGTCAGTTTCCAGCTTTATATTTATTCTTCATGAAAGCTTTGGCTGTTTCTGTTCTCTGTTTCTGTTCCAGATAAACTTTGCATCTTCTTTTCCATTTCCCAGAAGAATTGTTTTTGGGATTTCAATTGAGATTGATCTTAATTTGTGTATAAATCTGGTAACATAGATATTTTGATAATGTTGATTCTGTCAATAAAGGAACATGGTATATTTCTCCAAATTTTAATTTCTTCATTTTTTAATGTTTCGTAATATCTTTCATGGTGGACTTTCACCTCTTTGTTAGGATAATTCCAAAGCATTGAAAATTGTTCTCCATTGTCTACATTTCCTTTACAGCCATGGAGTCATTTGTGTATACTAAGTCCATCAATTTTTCTTCAATAATTTTTGATCCTACTATCCTATCAGTCCCTTATGAGTTCCAATACTCTCTTGTTTGAGTCCTTTGATTCTCCCATTTATAGAGTCATGCTGTCTTTGAACAGGGATAATTTTAACTCCTCATATCTGATTTGAATCCCTTTAATTTCATCTTCTTGTGTAATAGCTCTGGCAGTGACTTCCAATACTATGGTGAAGAGCTGTGTTTAGTGCATCCATGTCTAGTTTCACATATTAGTAGAAAAGCTTCCAGTCTTTCCCCCATTTAATATGATGCTGGCACTGCTTTGTTTGTTTTGTTGTTTTATATGTTGCTTTAATTTTGTTGTAGTATTCTCCTTTTATGCCTACCTTTTTCAGGGTTTTTAGCCAGATGCATTTTTGTGACTCTGAGAGTTAGTACTCTGTTACTGATTTTTGTATATATGTTCTTCAAGGATATTAGTGTGTAGTTCTCTTCTTCTGTTGTGACTATACCTTGCATTGGTATTAAGGTGGTGTTGGTTTTCTAGAAAGAGTTTGAAAAGATTGCCTCCCTTTCCATTGTTTTAAATAGCTTGCAGAGGATTGGGGTTAAATTCTTCCTGAAATATTTGGTAGAATTCAGCATTGTAGAAATCTATCTAGAGCTTTTCTTTGTTGGCAAAGATTTTGTCACAGGTTCAATCCCTGTTCCCATTATAGGTCTAGTTAGAATATTAATGGTCTTCTGACTCAATTTGGTAAATGGTATGTGTCCAAAACTCTGGTTCTTCTAGGTCTTCTGATTAATTGGTGTGAAGTTGATGTAATATTTCCTCATTATCCTGTGTATGTCCTAAGTATCTGTTGTTATATTTTCTTTTTTGTCTCAGAGTCTACATATTCAAATCTTCTTAAATAGTGTAACCATTATCCCATAACCTTTGGGTATACTTTTAAAGAGTTGTTTTATTATTATTTTTTAATAGATTAGAAGCAGTGCCCATATGGGATCCTGGTGCATGCAAGGCAAGGACCTGAGTCCCTAGGTTACTCCAACATGCCCCGAGTTCCTTTTTAGTTGTTTTCAGGGCCTGTCACTACAAATGAATCTCATAAATATTCTCTAAACTAATTTTATCCATATCATATGATGCATCTCTATCAAATTTCTGGTGAATTTGTACTGAAAGGTCAATTCAGTTCAGGCTTTCCATCTTACATCCTCTGTATCTGTGTATTTTTACACTCTAGGAATAATGTGAGTATTCCACCTCTCTTGGAAGACCCCGTCTTGAATGCCATTGCCAAGAAACACAATCGCACACCAGGTCAGGTTTCCCTGCGCTACCTTCTGCAGCGAGGGGTGGTAGCCCTGGCCAAAAGCTTCAATGAGAAGAGAATCAAAGAGAATCTTCAGGTAAACATCAAGCAGCGTCTCTAAAGAGGGATGCATGGGAACTGAATTAGCATAACTTCTCTTGCCTGAGAGTTTATGTCTCCTCCTATTATTCCTGTAAATCCATTCCAGAGTCATATGAGAAAAATTGGAAGAGTAGGTAGCTTTGTATTCACAGTCCAAAGTATTGATACCTCACATGTAGACTGGCAATGTACTGGTTGTGTGGCATCAATCTTAATTTAATTTTTATCTGTTTTAATATTTGTTTGTGTTTTGTGAGTGAGTCCTTTCATGTAGTAAAAATTCCTAAGACTCCTGATTCTTATCTTTCACCTTCTCTATATGCATTCCTTATTGAATGTTAAGCTCAAGTTCAAATGCAATTAGTTCTTTAGTAAAGAACTGAAGTGCTACATTACATTTGTGTTTTAATCATATTACCACTTGGCTTGGCTCTATGAATTAGTTTTTTATTAAATTAAATTAGTCTTTGAGGACTGACGAAATGATACCCTGCCAAGCAATCTTATAACCCTTTCCATGGCTTAGAGATCTTGGCATGTAGGAAGGGAGAAACACCTCAAGTTCAGTATGTAACACCATTTCCTAAATGCTTCCTTATTTATATCCAGATCTTACACAAATTATCTATTTTTGTTTAGAGGCTATTAAGAAATTTGTAAAGTCTTTCCCATTGTAACATGACAAATTAAAGTTTTATTATGAGTTTAATTTTTTTAAAAATACCAGTAGGTGCATAGAATTTAAATGGATTTTTAAAAGTTTGTAAATATAGATTCATTGAATAAATTTAAGAAAAATCCTCAGCCTACTTTCTATGTGAAAACTTTCAAATAATAATTTTGCTTTATTTTATTCAACTCCATATCTTAAATTATGTGCCTATAAAAAGCATTTAATTCATGAATGTATTTTAAAATTGTTCTGATGAGTACGTGAATTAATGCTGAATATCTGTTATTAATGTATAGATAACATATATGAGGATAAGACATATATGCATATGTATAAATAGAGAAATGAGACAGATAGTTGACAGGCTGATATATAGAAACACAGATGCAGATGCATAGATACAGTCCAGTGTGCTGTGATATTATTTTCCTGTTGCAGTTATTGATTCTCATATTTTTGCACAATATCTCTACCTTTTGGTATTCATGGGTACATGATGCCAACAAGAATGTAACACTTGACTTCAATAAGTCAATAGGGAGGATTCAGTTTGTTCAATAGGAGGATTCTTAAACATATCAGGTATGTAAGTTTACAAAGGCAATACAAGAATGTTTAGTAGGGAAGAAACACATCCTATAAATACACAGTGTTTGGAAAGTTTGAAATGAGAAAACAATGAGGTACAATCTTTGAAAAGACTGTGTTTTATTTGAGTTAAACAGACTGGGGAAAGTTTAAGTCCATGTTCCAAGACTTGCTTTAGAGAAAGCTTGGGAAAAGTTGAAGGAGATAGTAAAAATAGAAAGAGAAAAAAAAATCTTTCACAAAGTCAGTAGTTAGGTACTTTGCCCAACTGCACATTTGTTTGTGAAATAATTTGCCTTTACTTATTAGTAAGACTGGGAATTGAAGAATTTTATGTCTGAAAATACAGGTAACAGAGCTCAGACTTGAAAGTACTCAGAATTTCTTTCATTGGCAATGGTGATGAAATTGCTTTCCTTGATTCCTTCTTTATCACCTTATCCTGGAAAACTCTGACATTTCCAGGTAGAAGGTAGCTTCTATGTGCAGTCTCAATGTCATTCTTTCATCCCTTGCAGGTGTTTGATTTTGAACTGACTGCAGAGGACATGAAAGAACTCGACGGCATCAACAAAAATGTTCGATACTATGATATGCCATTGTAAGTGACCCATGTGGATTATTTCACAGATTGTTCCCTTGTGCCCAAAGATTTCAATGGGAATGAGTCTTCTCTAATTAAGGAAGACAGGCCCTGCTTGGGGCTCTATATGAAATAGGATCTCTTTTGTAGAATTCACAGCAGAAATTTCTTCTGAGGCTGAACCTCTGAGCCTGCAGAATGGTTTAAGGATCATGGAAGATCATTAGGAAAACAGCCAGAGTTTACATTATGGATCTAGGTTATAGTACAGAAGCACTGTGATCAGGTATCATTTATGCATAAGTCGCAGATTGTAGAGATCTGAGGGATCCCAATTTTTAATTTTTTTAAAGATTTACTTGTTTTTATTGGAAAGTCAGATTTACAGAGAGAAGGAAACACAGAGATAAAGATCGCTTTTCTATTCACTGGTTCATTCTCCAAATAGCAGCAATGGCCAGAGCTGAGCCAATGTGAAGCCAAGAGCCAGGAACATCTTCCAGGTCTCCCACTGAGGTGCAGGGTTCCATGTCTTTGGGGGAATCCTTGACTGCTTTCCCAGGTCAAAAGCAGTGAGCTGGAAGGGAATTAGAGTTCCTGGGATAAGAAATAATTGCTGATGTGGGAATCCAGTGGATGCAAGGCAAGGACTTTAGCCACTTGGGTATTGTGCCACGTCCTTGCTTTTAAATAGTTTACAAATAATTTTTCTTAAGTATATGCTACAGATGAAACAAATGAACTTATGAGAACAATCAATAATGAATAAAAATGAGGCCTGGCCTTTATTTCTGTCTATATCTTAGCTTTATACAATATAATTATAAAGAATTTGGGCTATGGAAGGAAAATATTTATGGATTTATGTATTCATGGGATGAGTCATAGTGATTGTTTGTTTTTTTTTTAATTTCATTCTATGACACAGTTTCATAGGCCCTGGCATTTCCCCAACCCCTCCCTACACCCTCCCTCAATATTAAATTCCTCTGTATTTTTACAGTAGTGTAGATCATAACCAGTCATGATTCCTTCATTGCAGGCATGGACCACGAGGAAAATCCAGCCTCTTATTGGCCAGATAAATTCAACAGTTTCATTGGGCAGCATACTTGATCCAAATGTAGAGCTGGCAGGATAATATCCCTACCAATGAGATACCACTATACAACTTCAACAACAGAAAGAAACATGGAAATTAGCAGCCTCATGATGTTAATTAACATGATATTGAGTGACTAATATGTTAGAAAATGCAAGTTCTTAACCAGATCCTGTAACTATTTCCTTCACATCTCAATTTTAGTATATACACAACTGGCTGCCATAAACCTAAAAATGTTCATAGGGTGCTATTCAGCTGTCTCGTGGCTATTTTCATTTTTATATTTAGCAGCTTGTAGAATTCAAGCTTGATTTTTACTGAACTTTGTGAATCTTAGGATGGTCTAAACAAGCTTATAACTCTAACAAGCCATATATTAATGGCTGAGGAGCAGAACAATTTTAGGAGGGGTATCAGGGGTCCTCCCATCCCGCGGAAGAAATCACCCGACACTTGAGAGAGTCTCCCCGGCACTTTATTCCGATCTTCCGTTGTGACCGTTATCACCGTTATGACCGTTATGACCCTTACGCTCCAGCCCCTCCCCCGCCAAGCCCCCTGCTTATCTGTCAAACCTGACCAATCAACTTAAAGATAACCAAGGCACACCACTCAGGGCAAAGGGCCAATCACAGGGCAGGAAATGGTTAGTGCCCCCCAACAGAGGGGTGTGCAGAGAAACCTTCAATACCTTACAGAGGAGTAACTGATCTTTGTGTCCTACCTAGTAAGATATGTGTGAGTCCACGCTGACCATTTCCTGTCTGTTCTAAGCTTTCCTTATTTCTCTCGGTCTGTGTATCTGATCTAATTTTTTGGACTCCAGAGCGACCCTGATGGTCTTTGCAAAAGAGGGTGGAGAGCAAAAGTTGAAACTAAGTAAGGACCAAAGAAAGCTCCTCTCCTTAGTCTCATAGGAAGTTTAGTGTTCTTCTGTTTCTGAAGACCTTCAGGGTTCCTGACTGTTGTTCTGATGACATTGGAAGCAGAAATAAGACTCAATGAGAGGAAGAAGCCCAAATACTTCTTCCTAGTGAGTCTTATTTTTCTTCCTACCCTGTTAGTTCAGTGACACTTTTCCAAACCTATGGAATTCCTTTTTCATTGATTTTTTCCAATCTAATATCTTCCTTGGCCTTCTTTTCCTCAAACACAACTAATGTTTTTCTGAGATATTTAATCTTATTAGGATGTATTGTGACCAGATTACTAAAATAAATTAGTCTTTCTATAAAAATAAAGATCCTTTGGCATTTCTCTAAATTTTAAAATTATGTCATTTCTGCCTAACAGTCTCAGGGAAGCATTCTATACCTTCCCACCTGATTTACTGCAAACACAATACTCCATTTAATTACTTCATGGTTTCAGATTTAGTAAAAAAGAGTCTAATTAATCAGAGATATTTAGAATGGAATTTATAGATTAGAATAAATAAAATGAAAATAGGTAGAGTAACTAGTCAATCTATAAGGAAGGATTTCAAAAGAACCCGCCCATCTTTTTTTATTATAACAACTTGCAATAAAAGCTTTGATATTGCCTAGGTTTAGTGTTTGTTAATTTGTATAAAGAGAACAGATTACATGTATTTCATACATACCATTTTTTTCAAACATTTTCCTTTGTCTATTAAAACTTGTTTTTAGATTGTGATACAGCTTTAGATTTTTTAAATCTATGAAGTGATTTTCCATTTTTCTTTAATGTCTGGAACTGGGAGTTGCCATCCCATCCTAATGCTCTTATGTTTGGTAGGGGGCCAATTGCTTGAGCCCTCATCTCTCCTTCTGAGGGTCTGCATTAGCAAGATGTTTGGATCTCAAGCCAGGGAGTGGCATTAAACCCAGATATTCTGACAACAAACACAATTGTTTTAATTGATAAGCAGACAATTAACACTACCATCTGTTCCCTTGAAATATATATAAGAAAAGGCTAATCAGCTTTGTAGGTCTTAGAATTAAATTTTGCCTCCTCAATAGAGTGAATGTTCCTTAAGGAAAGAACGTTCCTTAAGGATTGAGCGAATGTGCTGGAAAGAAAAACCCAGCTGTTTCTGCCACCATTTTCATCATCTAAGCACAAAAGCTGTGGGTGGGGTTGAGCTGACTATAATGTTTCAATTCTATCTTTTGTAGCTTCTGGAAAGGTCAATCAATCTATATGCCGCCTTGATTTTATAGCCAGAGTTTTGGAATTGGGCATGCACATCCCCAGAGAGTTGGGGGATGGATGAGTGCTTCAATAGAAATCAGAGGATGTGTGTGAATTTATCTTTTTGAACATTTTAGCTGAATCTTTTAGGAATTCTCCGTTTCAATATGCAGAGTTAATCAATGAATGTAGTATTCTCTCTTTTACAAACACTTATTTAACTCATTCTTATCTCTATTTTTTCCAGTGCTCGTAATCACCCCAATTATCCATTCTTGGAAGAATACTGACCATGAAGCATGGGGACATTGATACCAGACTATTCTCAACCTAGACATTGTAGAAAGGATGTGTCTGTTAGATGTGACTGAAAAGCAGTAATTGCCTTGTCATATTATACACTAATGAATTTTTAAATATGAGCTTGCCTGATTATTAAAATAAATGATATGCAAGTGTTGGAATAAAAAAGGAAATTATAGAGGATAAAAATAAATTATATTCTCACATTAAAAATACTTTTGTTTTTTTTAATTTTCCCTCATGATTTTTATAAATTATTTCGTTTTGTAATTTTACTTATAAAATGCAGCACATCTTCAACTACAGATTTTATACATTCTGTTTGCTTAACATTAAGTATTTTCCAAGATATCAATGTTGTTTAGAAATTCCAGTGTTATGTTTCTCTCATGGGAAATCACAGCATGATGTTGATTTATTCAATTCCTTTACAAATTATTTGTTTCATGTGAAAGGAGGGACATAGGCAAGGAGATATAAATAGGCAGAGATCTCCCATCTGCTAGTTCACCCCAAATGTCTGGGAGCCAGGAACTCAATTCAGGTGTCTGACATGGATGGTAAGACTGCCTAACATAGAAGAAGCTACTTCCAAGATATTGACCAGATAGAGATACAAGGAATTATTTTAAGGATGTAGTCAATAAAACATGCCAACACATTGAATGTATGGTGATCTGGGGAAAATATTTCAAAGATGCCCAAAAATATTTAGTTGAGTCATTGACTGGAAGGAATGCAGGGTACTGACAAGACAAAGATATGAGTGGTCCAGATGATATGAAATTGAATGTTAGACATGGTGTATTTGAGATTCCTGTTATTCATTCAAGTGTGAAGGCCAAAGAATCCACTGGGCATATAAACTCATAGGTCGAGAACAGTGTATGGCAAACATATGTTTTTGGGCATTAGCAAAAAATGGTTGCTTCAGTCAGGACATTAACCAATCACAACGGATTGATAAAATGAGTGAAAATAGATAAAGAATAAATGAGAAACAAGCATTTTCTTTACATAACAAAATGATTGGTTATAAATAGAGAAAGGAGAAGAGCAAAGACAATAATAATCTAACTCTCATATGGTACAATGTAAGAGGAGAGTTCTGTCTTGATGGATAATAAACAAAAATGTTTTTTGAGAGAACAGACACATGTCAGTAACATAAGTCATATGAGAATGGAAAATGATTATTTGTGTTGGAATTGGACTTGTCTCAAGAACATTTTGGATATGATGCTGGGGCCAAGAGGTTGAATATGGCGAATTCAAGAAAGTGTGGGAGAAGAGGAATTCTTGACAGAGAATGTTTTCAATGAATGAACAAGATCAGAGACTATAAATATCACAGAAGAAACAAATGCAGTCAAGCAAGTATAATTTGTGATGGCAGAAAGAGCAGCATTCTGGAAGCTCTGGTAAAAAACATAGTTATGAGGACACTTGAAGGTGATGATGTGATGAAGACAGGGCTAAGAGAGAAACAGAGAAATGTCAGGCATGGATATCAGATTCAATCCTCCAAAATGAAGGTTTGGGGAAGTTTGTGTTTCTTATTGAAGTTTAAGTGGAATCTGCTGTTTCTCTTTCCAGCTGCTAGAGGACACATTCTTAAGCTTAGGGTTCCTCTCTCTTCCTAACTACAGGTTTATAGATTCTCTGACTCTCTGACCAAGATTTTAGTTCAAAGACAGAATTTCTAGATTTGTACTCCCTTACATCAGATAAAATGCTGTTGATGCACAAGTCTTCATGTCAGAAACCACCCAAAGGATGAATCATACTCTAAAGATCTTTTGGGAACTTCATACTGCTGGAGGTTGAAGTTTATGGGCTGGACACAGAAAATGATCACATCTCAAATCAAAATTGAGCTATGACCCATTAAGGATCTCATCTCAGATGAAGCAAGAGTTTTGTGTATTACTTTACTCTGAATAAGTATGTCATTGACAGCAAGATTAGATTAAATCCTTTTGAAATAACATTCAGCTAAATTTTTTCACACTCCTGTGTGTCAGAGAACATTTCAGCACATTGTGAAAATTAGATAGGAAGCCATATTATGACATATGTGTATACATATGTGTACACACACACACACACATGTATATATATAGAGAGAGATAAATAGATATAATGGGATATATTTTAAATTTTTAATTAGTTTTTCATTTATACATTTCCAAACAGCTCAGTGGGCCACTGGAGGATCCAACAATTATATTAAATTTGGCAAAAGAAGTAATTAGAAATGCAGACGCTGGATAGGTTTATCCTAATGCCCACATGAAAGTCTTGTGGGAATGAGAACTAACATATTAGTAGCGTTTCTCAAACACTGGCCTCTTTGGGGGCTTTCACAGATTGATGACTGATCCCTCTCAAACCTGTCTCGGCTTGTGACAATTATGACGAGTCGGTCCTCAGTGTGACTAATTTTTGCTGTGTGACTAACTTTATTGTAGATATTGCAGAGTGTCATTCTAAGCAAAATTTTGTGTGAAAAGAGCTCCTTCAAGGAAAATAATATGAACAAATTAGTTTCCTAGGATTATCTAAGATGAAATTGCCATAAAACAAGAGATTGCTCCATTTGTCCAGTTTATCTGTAATTCAACAGAAAGACTTATAGCCCCTAATATTAGCACAAGCAACTCCTGAAAGCTTGCTCAGAACCACAAAGCTCTCACCTACAAGATTACTAATTCAACTTCTTTTGGTGAATTTGCACAAATACATCTACCTCAGAGATACACTTACCAGTACTTTTCCCCGATTCAAAAGGTTTGGGAACAGAGTCTGACTATATAACTTATTTGGAGTTTCCTGGCTGAATCAGGATATTTTTTCTGAGGATATTTTTTATTAAGGAAACTTGCACTACAAATGTTATGAGAATGGGTTCATATGGAAATTTGCCTGTTATAATATTGGATTGTTCATTTTTGCATATCAAAAAGTGAAGAAATTAACCACTGCGTGCAGACATTTCTCATTGAGAATCTGTGTTATTCCTACAGGAATACCAAATGGGCAGCATTTTTTTTTTTCAGTGAAACATACTCCTTTCATTGGGAGAATCTGCTGAACTGTGTATGCTAATAAAAATTTCGAATTTTCTCTGTGCCTAAAGAAGCTAGTAAGTTATTCCCCACTTTGCAACATTTCCTGAGTTTCTTAGATAAGATCATTTTAGACAATGGTGCAGCCTTATTAATAGAACTGGTTGGTGGCAGAGCAGGCTGCACTTGCTCTGCCAGTGTTAACACTGTATTCCAGCTAGATTTTGTTTATCAACTCAGTACATAAGCATACTGACTACAACAAACTTTGGATCATCAAACTTATTCTACTGAATTTCAGTGATTAGATCTATTTTTAAATATTTATACAATTTTATTGGAAAGTCAGATACGGAGACAAAAAATATTTATATGAATAAAACTAAAAAGTAAGAATAAATTTGTTGCATTCATTTGACACCTGCTGAGAATAGGAGATAATCAGATGGCTCATAGGAAAATAACATAGTTACTTATGTAATACATACACTAATGTGGTATTAGAAGTAGAGTTGGAATATAAACAGAGAAATTGGCTTTTAGGTTACAGTTCCCTCAAGCAGTTTACATGTTTCCTGTGATGCTGGCTCATGTATTCTAATATCATTTGCTCTTGACATGTTTGTGACAGGTGGAATGTCATGCTTACCTGAACCAGAGCAAACTTCTGGAGTACTGCAAGTCCAAGGACATTGCTCTTGTTGCTTACAGCGCCTTGGGATCATAAAGAGATCCAAGCTGGTAAGGAGAATATGAAAGAGTTAACCTGTGCCTGCAATTCTATTGATGATTAAACAAGATAAAACATAAAAAATAAGTGGAAGATAGTGTGGTGCAATTCCCATGTACAAACACCAAGGTTCACCGAGGTTCACCGAGAAACAGAGAGAGGGAGATCGAGGCAGAATGAAACACACAGAGAGAAAAATTTCATCTGCTCTTTGACACCTCAGATTCTCTCATATGCTACACAGTCCAACACCAGGAGTCAAGAGTCCATTTGGATCTCCCACATGGGTGTCAGGGACCACAGTACATGAGCTCTTATGTTCTGCTTTCCTAGATGCATACACATGATTCTCACTCAGGAGCAGAGGAGCATGGATTTAATCAGCAATAGGATATGGAATACAGGCGTCCAAAGCAGTGACTTACCACACTGCACTATCGGCATTGTATGTTTATGATTCAAAGAAAGTTCCAGACAGATGGACTGAATTTCCACCTCTTGGTCACTCTCCAAACACCCACAATAGCAGAATGGCTGGCCAGAGACAGGAAGTGGGAAATGAATCTCAACTCTGCAACAGAGCAGCAGTTTTCTGGTATTTTTGTCACTTCAGATTAAGTTTTCCTTCGTTGGTACATTATATGAAAGCAGTTCTACATATGATCTTGTTTTCAATTTCTTTTGTTCAGAAATTCAGTGAAATTCATGGAAATAGTCGCAAGGATCAGTAGTTCATTCTATTTTGCAAAAATCCTCCCTTATTTGTTGCTAAGTGGATAGTGGTCAAATACTAAGTGGATGATTCTAAAATAAGTAATTTGGTGTATTCATTGTTAAGTATTTATTCATTGTTAGAAAAGAAATTAGGAGAGAGAGAGGAAGAGAGAAACAGTGAGTTAGGCCAGACTGAAGTTCAGAGGCAGTGACTGTTCCCAAGTTACTGAAATGGGTTGCTGGAACCCAAGTATTAGGCTACCATCTAGTGGCTGGCTCAAAGCAGGCACATTTAATAAAGGATATATGTATTTCAAGAGGTGACTTATGCCGGTGTTTCACATACCTGTCCCTGACAGTTTTACATTGTTTATTATTCTGAGTATACTGAAATATGGTATTCCTCCTTTTTCTTTGAATACTTATGTTGTAGGATCTACCCAATGGTCATTTAATATTTGTCTAGGTAATCAGTTCAAGTATCTCAACTCTGAGTGCTTGTCATCCATCATTCCTATTTGACTTATACTGATCTAGAAGGACAAGAGTAATGATGCTGAAATTTGTATTTGTCCAAGTGGACCTATGAATTGTTTCCTTTAGGTAAACTTGTAAAAAGCTTTATGCTTAGTAAAGAAAGAAAAATAATATTCTGATATTGCAATCTTCTCCAAGTATGAGTTTCCTTTTGGGTTGCAATATACAAACAAAAAATGTCTGCTAGTTTCACTGTTTCAACTCTGCACACAAAAGTGGTAGCTACCAAGTATGAAAAGTGCATAAGTAAGATATAAGAAATATTAGATTTGTCATGTGAATATCAAAAAATGACATGTCTAGCTCTGTCTTGCTTTATAAACATTTCTAATTCAATAAAATCTGTGATTCCAGATATCCATTGTTTATTTTGGAAGTAGATGTTAAAGAATAGCCACAACACATGTGGGATCATTACAATGCTGCAATAGTTTATTACATGAGCATACATATTATAATGATCTATTAACCTTTGATGTGCAATTGGTTCTAGTTGCTGCCAAGTAGATGAATCACATGAATATTTATGAAACTGTTTTCTAATTATACCATATTGTACCTATTCCTGTCACTTCTCCAGGCAATTTAAGTGAAGTGCTCAACACACTCTAGATTTTCCCTCTTATATGCTTTGTATCTGTGTGTATTTTCACTTTGGGGTTGATCAGAACAGTGGCAGTTTGTGTACTCAATAGATAAGTCCTTAAAGGAGGAGCATGTATCATTGAGAATGCCCACTATCAGAGGACTGAATGAATGAATGGGAATGAACAACAAAGCTGTTTCTGCCACCATTCTCTTGATCTAAGCACAAAAACTGCATCTCAGCGTGACTTGACCCTAACATTTTTGCTCCATTTCTTAGCATTTGCAATATCAATGAATCTGTATGCCACCTTGATTTGTTGGAATAGGTATGCAAGAGAAATTTGCACATCATCATAGAGCTTAGATATATGAGCACTTGTGTTGAATCAGAATTTATATTTATGAATATGGCTTTTACAATATTTTAGCTGAATTATTTAGTAACCCATCCTGCAGTACAAAAACTTAAATTAATATCACGTATTTTCTTTCAGTGCTGCTAATCACCCTAATTATCCATTTAATGAAGAATACTGATCGTGAAGTTTGGAATGTTGATCTGGAATATTTGCCTTTGAAACATTGCGGAGAGTATCTGTCTTTCCTTGGTGTGACTAATCAGTAGTGTCTGTATCTCTGGTGGATGCCTTTGTCATAGGAAGTAATAAAATTTTAACTAAAAATGTCTATTTTCTTTGTTTTTTAAAAACTATTAGTAATTTATATGTTAGGTTTTTGAGGAAAAACAATAAATTATAGAGGATAACAGTAAATTATTGTCTGTCACAGAGAAATATTACAGTTCTGGGGCATTTACACCCTTGATTTTCTTATAGATAGAATTCTGTTTTATTTGTATTTTCTTATTTCTTCTAGAAATTATGTTTTATTAGTAAGGCAATGTGATAGACAAGGAGTAATATAGAGACAGGCAGAGCCATCTACCGGCTTCTTGCACATTCCCAGGAGCCAGGAACTCCAGCCAAGAGTCTTAGATTTCTGGCAAGGACTGCTTACTGCACAACACAATGTCCATACCATTGTGCATTAGCACCGGCTGTTCCTGGGAACAGAGCCCTGCTGTTATTCCAAGTGTTCACATACGGGCTTGGGCTTCTTACCTGCTACATTAATACTCATTTTAAGTCACTTACTCATTCATCCATGTTTGTGTTGGTAATCGTTATGCTCTACTATGGTATTTGTTCATTTATGTACTCACCAAAACTGTTTATAATATGCTTTGTGCTCCAGATTATATTTTATATTTCAATGGAGAGAGAGAGAGAGAGAGAGAGAGAGAGAGAGAGAGAGAGGTATGGATCTTTTATCCAGTGGTTCACTCTGCCAATGTCAGTGACAGAGCAAATTCAGGAACTAAGAACTCAATGTGGGCCTCCTACGTGGGTGACAGTGACCCAAGAACTTTGGCAATGAAATGTTGTCTTCCTATGGGCACTTGAAGGGAAAGCTAGACTCAGCTGCATGTCAGGTGGAATGTGAATCCAGGTTTTCTGGTACAGGATACAACAACCCCAGTCAAGGTTCTTTAAATGCTGTGCCACATGCCCACTCCAATTCCTTGATATTTAAGTTATCCAATAAGGTTCACCATGGAGGCAGGTCACTAATATGGGGCAACGAGAACTAATCATCTAGAATCCATGTGACAAGATGTCAATTCAATGTGTTTTCTTCAATCATGGCCTTCTCTTTCTGCCCCTATGCTCAGCATTTTCATGAAGTTCTTGCATCAACCAGACAGATTTGGGTAGTAAATAGAGAAAGAGTTACTCAAATTTCATTTAAACAATAAGGTTATTGTTTCATATACACATGAAGTTAGACATAGCAGCAGTTCAATAGTGTCTTCAAGAGTACTTTCTTTCCACAGAGACTTTCTAAATTGTCTGCATCCCATGTCACTGACGTGATTATCAATGCTTCTCATTTATGAGCAGTAAGACAAAGAAATATTTTTCTATCCAAGAATGGATTGTAACCCTTGTCTTCCATTCCATAGGGTACAATTAATTTGACCAGCTTAGTTTACCTATATCATCTTATTTAAATAAGTATGACTGAAGTTTATTGACATCCCTTATCTATATCTGTGTGAACAGGAAAGAAAGCCAAGATTTTATTAGAACTGAGGCCAGGAGGAATTCACGTTGCTTACCTAGGTAACATGCAATATTTACAAGAAACAATCATCTTTGAATTATCTGGTTTGGCCCTGATAGAATTATCTACATACAGAAAAACCTGCTATCTACATAATGTTTTTGAGGTTTTTGTCTTCTTTGTGTTTAATACAGTGAATTATGAAGATTCATTTACTTTTCTGCTTTATAAATTTATCATAAATTATTTCACATACATATGCTAAAGAGTATAAGGAACACTTAGAAGAAAAATGGAATACACAATGCCTTGTACCTATGTCTGAATTAAGAGTAGAACATTGTATATTCCTTTCAAGATTATTTCATATCTCTTCATTTTATGTAACTTCCTTTCATTTAAAATTCATCCTAACTTTGAATTAGTGCTTATCATGTCTTTGTTTCTCTGTATGTGTTTTTGCTGGTTTTGGCTTGTCCTAAACCACAAAGAAATTTCACGTTTTATATGAGCAATCATACTGTGTGCATATTTCCATGTGACTTTTCTCCTTTGTAAAACAGGCTTTTGATTATAAGCACAAATTTTGACAAATGTAGCTCAAACTTCTTTCCACTCAGTGGGATAATCAATATTTAACTGTATGACTGTATCCCAGTTTTTTGTTAGCCTTTCTACTGACAGGAGTTTGTGAAGTATACATAATTTGCTTCTGTGTTAAATAATTTGCTATACAACTTTTATTTTTCTGGTATCCATTTGCAAGAAAATATTCATAAAATTGATAAAATCTTTCGTGTTTGTACTTTTCTGTATGCATTATAGATTTTCAACTGAAAGAGTTATCAAACTGCATTTCAGAGTGGTCTTGTTCTTTGTATGTAAGAGTGCCTTCATTATACAGTTGTGTAGCAATTGGTAGCATAGTTTTTTTTTTTTTTTTTTTAGTTTTGCTGATTTGATTTTGAAATGGCATCTAATCTGGCCTTTCCAAAATTACACATAAAGAAAAGGACTGGGTTTTTTGTTGTTGTTTTTTGGGGATATTTGTGTTTCTCTAAGATGCTTATTGTATTTTGTTCACTTTTCTCTTTTCCTTAAACATGAATATTATGAATATTTATTGTGTTAGCTATATCTTCTTCCAAATGCTTTGCCTTGTTATTGACTCTTTTAAATAGTGTTTTTGAAAATTGAACAATTTCAAAATAAGAATTGAATTTTAGCTGTTTCAAAAAATAAAACATATATGCAAAAAAGGGATACTACATAGGAGAAAAAGCAGTTTATCCATCATCTGAGGTAAAACAATAATTGAGATGATAAAGCATATGGGCTAGGACAAGATAGATATCTAAGAATTTACATTAAGGCTGGAGTCAACAAAATATCCTAAAACACTGGATGAAGGATGAGATAGAAACAATATGGAATCAAAATTGGTTACAATAACTTTATTTGAGTTAATATAAGGAAGGGATTAAAAAGCAGAAAGTAAAACTTTTTTTTCTCAAAGAAAGTTAAACTTTTGTTTCTTAAGAACTACATTACTGTCAGAAGATGGGAAAAACGGCAGGAGGAACTGTGGGGTACAAGGAGGAAACAAAGGGAAAGGAAAGGAATCTTCATGCCAATGAAATAGTACCATGGAAAACAGTAATAATGGTAACATATAATAATGATATCAATAATCAAATGGACAATATGTCCGTTTCAAACATATATAATAACATAATAACCTTGAAATAATCAGAGATTATTAAAATTAACCATTGTTTTGATAAAGATGTGAAATAAAGTTTGACAAAAAATTTTTAAAATAGAAATAAAGGAGAGACTATCGAAGAAAGTTGTAATTGTTGTATGCTACAATGGTAAGGGAATAAAGTTTGTCTTGATAGTTCCAAAAATAATCTTTTGAGAGAACTGTCAAATGTTAGTATCTAAGCAAGTACAATGACCGTTAGATGGATTAGCAGTAGAGTGTATTGCTGTGTGTTCCTGTGTATTCCATACTACTGAGGAAACTTTGAGCTTGTCAACTATGATCAGTTAAATCTAAGTCCCCACATTTGGGAAGCAAGGGCTCTTCATAAAGAGTGGAAACAAGATGTCTAACACATCTTTCTTTGGGATATTAACTCATCTTTCTTTAAGTATCTTTAATTCTTCTTTATTTTCCTTTATTTCGTTTAAATTGACTATTACTCTGGATAAAAAAAAAAATGAGCCTTTCACAAAACTTATGATTGTTTGTGGAAATGTTTTGTTACAGACCGCCATCATGATTTCCAACAATTTGCATTATTCACTTTGTATTTTGTACCAGACAAATTAAATGTTCATCTTATATCTATTCAGGTGTTATTTGCCACAATCCAACCCCTATACTGCACAAACCAGGGTGTAGAGACATGATGTACGTAGGTTCAAAGAATAAATTTTTATCAAGGAAGGGCTGATGTTTAACTTTACAGTTTTGATTTTCTGAATCAAGATGTCAGACTTCCCTACTAGGTGACAATAGTTTAAGGTGGCACTCCCATTCCGACTGCTACCTCGATCCTGAGATTTGCATATCCTCACGAATCAGAGAGCAGAAAAAAGTGAGCATGCAACATCTGTGAGCTCCTTTACCATGTGAGGCTATCTGCAGCCTTGTGTTTTGGCCTTTGGCAACTGCTGATTTGCATGTAGAATATCCTAGTGCACTTTGTATTCCAGGTTATTCAGTTCAGAATTGCTTCAGTGTGGTCTAGACTGGTGGAGTGTGCACTGAATACTTTTGAATATAGTGAGTGGAAAGAGTAGAACAGGAGTCTCTAAATGCTAAATTATGTATATTTTCTGCTGCTGTCAGATTTTTAAGCCATGTTAATGGAAGTAACATCAAATCAATGTATAGAGCACTCATCAAACTGTTTGTAGTAGTATATATAGAAACCTTCAACTGACCTGCACTCCCAGTGCTCATTTAGTCTGGAACTGACTTCTGGAGACTGCAAAAAGATGATGTTGATGGCTACACTTAGAGTACAGATTCAGTTAGCTGATTTTCAATTTGTGAATTCTCCATGATTAAACCTGATGGACTGCATCCTCAAAACTTTTGGGATACAAAACATGTGATATCTCGAACTGGGTTCACTCAGCCAGTATGCACAGATTCAGTCACTTCTATTAGTATGGTAGAGAAAAGAATGTGTTTATCGCAAAGCACACAGATATGAGTGGATATCTTTTGCATAAGTCCTTGTTCCGAGTTTAGAGAATGAAGAGGAAGGATGTATATCTCAGCTTGTGTCCACGGTCCTGGTTGATCTGTGCTGCTAGTGACCTTCTCTCAGTTGGTCAGGGAGACTGTGTCCTTTATGTAATGATGATGATGGCAAAATATGCTCTAGTCTATGTGGCAGCTGTATGCAAATATTTGTCATATTTTTGTCTTAAGGACCTCCTTAGAAAAGTAAATCCTCAAGATAAGACTGAACATCAGGGTTTAAATAATTAATAAATATTCCAATGGACCCCAGGAATCTGAAGCTCAGAATCTTCTAGTTCAGTCTGTATACTTCCCCAATTCATTGATCAGTGTTTTGTAAGAGGCTGATTAGCAGTCGTATGTAAGTGCGGAAAGCTGCAATCCACCCCTATTGGTGGAGTGCCATACTCTGAACACGCTGTAGGCCTGTGCTCTACCTGTTTCATAGGAAAAGAAAAGAGTCAGATTATTTCAGCTTGGAGGAGAATGGATCTCAAACACAATCGTTCTGTGAAGCTGAGTGATGGGCACTCTATGCCCAGGCTTGGATTTGGCACTGTAGTTCCTAGAGATGTAAGTGAACTCCAGGGTACTGAGAGATTGAGTGTTAATTGCTTTGCTATGCTTGTCAGCAGATACAAACCTTACATGCTGTAATGTGGGTAATTGGAGGGGATTGTCTTGATTTCTGTCTGTCTCTGCATGTTTCTATCTAGGTCAGAGAGATCTTTTTATGCACTGATGTGACAAAGGTTGACTCTGAGTATTCCGAGGTGGAAAACTATTTGTTTAGGTTTATTACCATTATTATTATTATTATTAACATGTATGAAATACTTACTAAGATCTTTAGGTCTTATGCATGCATAATCTCAGTTAATTCCTCAATAACTCTCACAGGAGAGGATTCATTGTTGCTGGTTGTTATATTTTTAATTGAAAGCTCAAGCTGCCCTTTTGGGGATATTCTGTTCCTTCAGTCAGAGTCACTCTGATCTGTTGGAAATCCCTGACGGTCACAGAGCACTGGAGGAAATGGCAGGTAACAGGTCTACTTTGAAGCAGAGGAGTCTTTCTGAGTGTGTTGGGACTGAACATGTTTGTGAAACTCAATCCTCCAATCTTCCAACATGGAACACTGTTTGAACTTTGGGAAAGAAGCATTCAGATGCATAATCTTAAAAGTGCTTCAAAAGGTTATTTCTCACTAAGTGTTCTCATTACTCATCCAAAGAAAGTGTACAGTGAATGTAAATTGTTAATACTTGGTAGGAGTGAGGCAGGACAATATTGAAGTTTCTAAGGAAAGGTTACCTCATAGTAGCAGAGCCTTCTATGTCCAACTTGAGGAAGTATGACATGAAATCTTAACAAATAGCAGGTGTCAGAGAAAGAGAGACAGATATTCCAGTGGTGTCATTGCTAATTGTAATAGTTCTAGCGCAGCATGTGTCTAAAATGTTGCATCCAATGTTTATCACTGCTATAGTGAATGGTGCCGTTGGAATAGGACAAAAAATTGCTCATATTTCCCACTCTGAAGAAGATAAGTCATGCACTTACTCTACAAATAATACCTTTTATCACTATTGAAGTCACATTCTCCAGATGTTTTCAAAATCTGACTTCTATTGACTATTCTGTGACTTTGAGTCAATACAGGAAAAAAAGTAGAATGTTCCCTTGTGTGTGTTGTGAAATCGTTTGTCTCTCCAGTCTTTGCTCTGTAGGAAGAATGCAAGGATTGAACTTTGGGTTTGAACATTAACTTATAATAGGCTGATCTTACAAGCAACCCTTGTAAATGTTTTTGTGAGCTTTGTCCTGGGTACATTGCAGGTTGGTGTAGTGAGGTGGGGAACTCACATCCCGCGGCAGCATTTTTCCCTCTCTGTCCTCAGAAGTTCTGAAGTTGATCAAAAGACAGATTCATAGACTCTGTATAGGAAAGCAGCATGCAGATTTCTGTCTTTTAGAGGTTACAATGAAATCTAGAATTAATTATTCTTTGATACAGTGCTAGAGATTAACCCAAAAACTGAAGAAAGTAATTGCTAAAGGACACCCATTCTGGGTTAGATTTCCTAGTGTTTAGAAATCTAATCACGGACAGTGTATTGGCGTGAGAAAGGATGTGATTGTTTATTGCACAGAGTACAATGAGAAGTACAACACCTCTTTATTCATTCCTGAACTCTATCAGGAGTTAGGGTAAGATAAATCAGAAAATAGTGGAAATAACTGAACTCGTAATTCTAATGATTGCAAACTTTTAATGTAGGCAGCACCAATGCCTCAATTAAGTGAGATTCTTGATTTGTTGCTTCAAAAACAGTTCAATGATGCTTCTTATCTAACAGAGGGAAGCTGGGAAATTGTGGTAGTCAAGACCTATAGAATCTAACATGTCCTGGGGCCTGGTTTCAAAAGTAGCAGATGGGGATAAGCAACTTTTCTTTTTTACATTAGATGTTGCAATGAAACTATGTTAGGGGATATTTGTAATTATTAACTGACCAATAATTCAATTAATTCTACTTTATTCATAGAAATACATGGTGACTCAGAAGAAGTAAAGTACAGTCCCAGAAAAATATTATACTTACTGCTCACTCCCCAAATGCTGACAACAATGGGTGTGTCCCAGGGCATAATCAGGAGCCTGGAACTATATCCAGACCTCACCTGGTGGCAGGAGCCAAATACTTGATCCAGCATCTGCTTTATCCACTTGTATTAATGTGAAGCTGGGTTTGATGTGGAGATTGGATAAGGGCTTTGCCATATGGGATGATTGTATCTCATTTTGGTGCGTTTTCAGAACTTATTAATCTATACCAAATGTGAACTCCATGTTCAATACTATATCAGTAGATGTTAGTGAAAGTTGAGAGGTTAGTAAGTTGAGCAAGCAATGCAGCCTGGTGTTTTTATAAAGCATTCAAGAGGATTACCCTGAGCATAAGCAAAACTTGAAGTCAGGCAAGACATTGGTATGATTTATAATATTATCCAACTCAGACAGAAGGGACATGCTGAAGAGGAAGCACAGTTATGTTCCTATTCATGTATACACTTTAAATTAGAAGTTCAAATGTATTTCTAAGAAGAGGGGTGATAATTTGAATATTCCTTAAAAAATTAAAATTAATGACCAAAAGCATTTGGCCTAACTGCTAAAGTCCTTGCCAGGATTCCTTAGGGGCACCAGATCTCATTCTGGCGGTTCTGCTTACCATTGTAAACCTTGCTTGCTGCTTGGGAAAGTTGCTGGGACAGCCCAAGACCTTGGGACCCTGCAACTGTGTTGGAGACTTGGAGGAGACTCTGGGTCCATAGCATCACACTGGCTCAGCTCTGAATGTTGCAGCAGCTTGGGGAGTAAATCATGGATGGGAGATCCTCCTCTGTGTATATCTGACTTTCCAACAAAAATAAATATAGGTTTAAGCAATTTAAGTAAAACATTTTGCTGAAGGGTTAGCAAAAAAAGAAGAAAAAACTACAGAAAAAAGCTACAAAAAGGAGTCTTCACCCTAGAGCCTTTGGAGAAAATTAGGATTGTTATCACAGTGCAGAGAAATGCTACTCAGCTTGACGCTAGATGAAGGGTGTGAAAAAGAAGGGGAGGTCTTGGGAGCCATTTTTAAAAATAAGTGAGAGAGTTAGATTTTTTTTTATTAATATCCTGGCCTTTTTCAGTTAAATTTGAAGCATTTTTCTTTCTATTCAGGACTTCCCAGTGCTCAGGTATAACATTCAGTTTTTTGAAGGTCCATTTTTGCTCAATGGTCTCTTAGCAGGCTGCTGAATTATGGGCTATGTGTAAAAACCAACTCATTCCCTAATGCCTTTCCATTTCCAGCCTTTTGTCTTTTGTTCTTTTTCATATCGTGTTTCTTAGTCGGCATGTGACCAGTTTGTTTTCTCATCTGCCTCCAGCAAACCTTTAAATTTTCCAATAGGTCCTGTAAATAATACTTTTGAAAGTTAGCAAACCACTTTCATTGGTTTACTTACTTTTACTTATAAAGTTTAATGACTGACTTGCTCTTTTTCTCAGATTTCTCCTGATAACAGGGAAGATGATCTTTTTATTCATGCCTAATGAGTAGTAACTCAAGGTCTAGATACTGTTAATCACAAAGGAAGTATTCAGCAAGTGCATGTAGATTGAATGCTGCATAAGAGAATTTGATGAATGAATAGCAAAGAAATTGAAGGACAACTTGAAGATCTCAGTTGTCAGGAGTCTGGGAAGAATATGCATCTGGGATTCATTTTCAACTATGGGTCAAACCTCATACACAGATGACGTAGTGAGTGAGAGAGAGTGTGTGTGTGTGTGTGCGTGTGTTAGCAATGTTTCCTTCCTTCTGATTGCCTGAGAAATTATACTCTAGTATTGGATGCTCTCCTCTTGGCCATTTTCCTATCAATGATTCTCAATGCGTAAGACTTCTTTCTGATGTTCTATGGGATGCACATTTCCCTATGTTCTTCCAGATAAGAGGGAATACTTGAACTCAACTGATGTCTCTAGAGAGCAGTCTTATTAACAAGTCAAACTGTAAGTGTATGTGAGTGATGTCAGCATCAACAATGGGTGAACATGTGCCTGAGGAAGTACACTGCTTCTCTTTGAGTTGGACTCATCACCAACTCTCTTATTCCTGTTTCACAGGCTCCAAAAAGCAAGGCTTTCGAGTTCACCAAAGTAGCCATTGAGGCTGGTTTCCGTCATATTGATGCAGCATTTATATATGGAAATGAGGAGCAGGTTGGGGCAGCTATTCGTGAGAAGATTGCTGATGGGACTGTGAAGAGAGAGGACATATTCTACACTACCAAGGTACAGGCTCTACAGGACACTGTCAGTTCAGCTATGATACTATGAAAAGAATTGGTTTCACCACTTGAATGCCTTACTTCCTACAATACTAGAGGCACATCATAGAAAGAGAAAACAGAAAGGATTTGCTTTTGACAGGTGTGACATGTTGGGTTTAACTACCTTTGTTTTCCACCTGGGGACTCAAGTTCCCACTGCCTGATTCTCATGCTCCTTCCTTTTGTTACAGTTGAGAGGCACCAAGCAATGACTCTCTTATTTGTCTTTGCTCCTGAATTTGATTGGACTAACCCTGGGAACTTAAGTAGTGTACAGATACATGAAATCTCTTGTCTCTCTCTCTCCTTCACTGCCTCCTCCCAATATATATCCCCCTCAGACTCTCTCTGCCTCTCTCACTTTCTCTCTCTCTCTGTCTCTTTCTTCTCCGTTTGAAGTGAAATAAACACATCTGGAAAGATAACAGGTAATAAATTCTTTGCTATGAAATGTGTCAGCGATAAGATGTAGTTGTTCTAACGCTTCCTATTCCTATTTATTACATGAATTTCCTGAGCCACTATATGTCTGTTCCTTTGATTTTTTAAAAAAATTCTCCTTGGGTATAATTGTGCATTTTAGAAACTATCCCAAAATGGGAGCGGCAGTATAGGATATTTTCTCCTTAATCAAGCAGTGAATTTTTAAAAAATTGATTAAATTTTCTTGGGTGGAATATTACATTAAATTGTTAATCAGCTCAGTATCCTGTAGCTGGAACATATGTATGCATGTATTGCTTGGATTTGGTTTTAGAATATGAATTACCCCTCACAGTTGTGCTTGAGGACAAATTGTACAGAATAGTGGATTGTCTTTGCTTTTGCCTTTCGTTTATTGTAAATCTTAGTGGGTACTTATTTTTAATTTTTGTGACTGTTGTTTCTCTTTTCCAATCTGTTATATTTATTGTTGTTAATATACTCAAGTCAATCTTGGTGTTTATTAAGCCCCTGAATTATAATGAACATCATGAATTTAGTTTCTTCTTCTTTGTATTAGATCCTTCATAGTGCACTGTTATTCATCCCGTACAACTTAACTATGATGTCCGATGTTAGCACCCAAAAGTGAAAATACATTATCCAATAATTATACTCGCTCCTGTTGCTGCAGCTTTGGGCTACATGCTTTCGCCCAGAATTGGTTCGTCCAACCCTGGAAAAACAACTGAAACAACTTCAGATGGATTATGTTGATCTTTTCCTGGTACATCTTCCAACACCTATGAAGGTAAGTATTTGATTTTGTTTGTTGTACCCTGCATGTCTCCACCAATGTACCTACCAAATGCATATGTCACATCAGCTACATCCTTAGATTGTCTGTGTTTCTGTGGAGAAAGATGTAAGTAAGGTTTTGCAATCATGTGACTTTCCTAACTACTTGAGTTTTACCAGCACTAACGCTTTTTCAGTTCTATTGCCCATTTTTTAGAAATATCACTTAATGACATTACTACGTCTACCTCAAAGAGCTGAATGCAATACCCTGTGACTTGTTACTTTATTGCTGGTGTTGACCAATTAACACTAAAGTCCTCAAGGGTGTTAAGTACCTACAGATTGAAAAATACAATGAGAATTTCCAGCTCTGGGGATATGGACCTCTCCCATTTGCACTCCTTACCTCAGTGTTGTTGAAGGTCACCTGGATGGTTTGCATTGCACTGCCAGGCTCTGTGGGACTTTGTCCATTTGACATCAACTCACAGTGGTCTGGGCTGAGTACATTTGAAAGACTCAGTCTGTCAGTGCTGTACAATTATAAATTAGAATTAAAACTCCCTGATTTGAGGTTCTAATTACTAGTTTCCTCCAGACCACATTGTGCTTGGGAGATGAATATACCACAACTGGAGGAAATCTCTATTATCTGAACTTTAGGGTTTCTGGGATCTTGGCAGACAGTTGTAACGTGTAGTCTGTATTCTGTCAGACAATTAAGTTTTGTATCTTCTCTTTGACTTCCTTTCAGAAACATGCATGCACAAGAGCACTCATGCATACTTCAGTTAATCACAACATCCAGAAAGCTGTGTGACCATATTATGTAGGCATCATTAAGGTCATTCTGAAAGAACACATCTTTATTTAATCTTCATTCTGTTTTCAGCCTGGGGATTCATTTCTACCGATGGATGACAAAGGGCAAGTTATTGCAGATGCTGTGGACCTTCGTGACACATGGGAGGTAATTAATGATACAGACAATGAGAGCCCTACATAGGAAGGTAGGAACCATGGAATGGGGAGTCAGAAGAGATGGGCTTTGCTCTAGAGAGGTCAGATCTCGGAAATGAAACCTCTGTGTATTTCCTTTATTCCTGTTGTGATGTTGAGGAGACAGATAAGATTGCATCTGAAGACTTCAAATATTTTAATCTGTCTGAAGTTCTATTCTATTTATTTGGAAGTCAGAATGAGACATTCAGAGGAACACATCTATCTATTGATTCACCACCCAAAAAGGCCAAAATAATTGATGTTCATTCAAGCATCTCAGGGTCTTTAAAGTTGATTTAGATGTCTCCTGTGGGTTGCAGAGGTCCAAGACCTGCATCATCCTCTGGTGTTTTTTGCAGGATCATGATCATGGAGCTGGATCTGAAGGAGAGCACTCCAATTACTTAGATATGTGATGTTTATTTCATTGGTGAGGTTTTAACCTACTAGGTCACAATGCTGTCTTCATTCATAACCAATGTGGCTGTAAAACTCTATTTCTTTATCCACAAAATCAATTTCGGTTGTAAACCCTACCACAGGTACTAGCAGAAGCAATCTCAGGAAGAGGAGGAATATCCAAGAAATGGCAAGCATATTGTATGGCAGAGGGTGGGGAACTCACCAGTTTGACATTCCAGAAAGTTGTACTGTGTAAAGAATGGAACTCACCCCACTTAGCCCAAATGAGGTGTCAACATGATCTCTGCTTACAGAAAACATAGCATAATTTCTAGCAGCAAAAACCAAAACATCGCCCCTTGAATTTGGGGACATTTTTTAAAAACAGATTGTAATTTTAACAGCAAAATTCAGATCACTGAGTCAAGGGAGTTAAAGGAGTATTTTATAACAATATCAGATTCCTTTTCCTCAATGTGCTTGAAACAGAATTCAGAAGACAAATATATCTGCAAAGCAACAAAAGCATTTAACAATTGCCATGTTCCAGTGTGAAAATATTTGTTTCATCAAAATATTTATGTATGTCAAAAAAAAAAAAGATTTCTGGATTCCCAAAATTCTAGAACAAATGAAAAATTGTAATATATCAAAGATGTAACCATGCATTCCCCACCTCCCCAGGCTGTGGAGAAGTGCAAAGATGCAGGTTTAACCAAGTCCATTGGGGTGTCCAACTTCAATCGCAAACAGCTGGAAATGATACTGAACAAGCCAGGACTCAAGTATAGGCCCACCTGCAACCAGGTAAGTCTCTAGACTAGAGAGTCCTCTCTTCCTCTTCTGTGTAACTCACATTTCTCAGGTCTATGGCTTGATGTTTGTACATGTGGTCAATCATTTAATTCATTACAATAACAACAATCTAAATTTTTAATAGTGATTTTTTGGATGTTGTTAAATACCATGATTGTTAAAATAAGATTGTATCAGAGTTAAAATGAGTAATAATGATCAAGATTTACACAGATTGAGAACAACTTGAGAATTCACTCTTCAAATTTCTGAAAGAGCTGAACTTTGCCAGACTGAAGAAAGGAGCCTGGAACTCCATCCAAATCTCCAACATACTTAGTCTGGTTTTCATTGTGTTCCCAGCTACATCATCATGGGGCTGGCTTGTAAATGGAGCAGCAAGCATTCATACCAACTCCTTTATGGGTTAACTAGCAGCACCAGAGTGCTGTCCTACATTTCCATATTGATGTTTAAATTTCCATATTTTAATTAGCAGAAACTTCCTCAGTGAGCTTCTAGTCTCTTTGACATGACTCATTTTTTTTTGCCCTCCTGAGAGCAAGCTTTTCTATAAAAAATCGTATTTAATGACTACATTTTGAGAATCAGAGCTTTAAAAGATTTTTAAAATATTAGTAATCAAAGTACATGTTACATCTGATGAAATTTGGAGTATTTCAGGAGGAATGCATAGGAAAAATGACTAACTTAAATAGTGTAATGCATCCATGAATGTAGTGTTGAACTAGAAATGGCACTTGAACTGAGACATTGGGCTAGAGGCTGCACGTGTCTCAAGAATTTTTAAAGATGTGGATGTGGTAATTGTCTCATGTATTCTAAAGTGTTTTGCTCTTGACACATAACAGGTGGAATGCCATCCTTACTTCAACCAGAGTAAACTTCTGGAGTACTGCAAGTCCAAGGACATTGTTCTTGTTGCTTATGCTGTCTTGGGATCACAAAGAGAACCAAGCTGGTAATAATAATTTAAAAGAGTTAATCTATATCAGCAATTATATGGTAATGAAACACTTCAAATAAGTTTTTGCACTTTAGCACCAAAAATCTAGGACATAAAAATATAGCCACAATATAATGTGGTGATTTTCCATGTACCAACACTGAGATTCAATTTCACTAACATTCTTTTACCCTGGCTTTACGTGTATCTTTAACTATTCCCAAACTCAGTCTGTATTTGTGTGTGTGTGTGTGTGTGTGTGTGGTGTGTGTCTTCATGTATGTATTTAGGTTTCCAGTAATTGAAATGTTCAGTGAAAGAGAGGAAAAGAAACAAAGGAACGGAGGATCCTCAACATGCTGATTCACGCTCAAATTAACCTCAGTTCCTGGGGTAACACAGTGAATTAGGCAAGTGTGAGGGATGCCTACATCCCATATCTGATGCTTGTCAAGTTCTACTTCCACTCCTCCTGATCGATCCATGTTCATGTATCTAGGAAAGCTGATGAAAATGGCCCAAATGCTTTGGTTTCTGCCATGCATGTGGGACACCATGATGACCTTCCAAGCTCCTGAATAGGGCATGCTGTAAATCAGAGAATTCTTCTTCTATTTTCCCCAATTGCCCTCTCCCCAACATTTTTCCTGCAGCATCCTTCAGCAACATTCATAGGTCCATCAGTCCTCTGCTTTAGTGAATCCTGATATTATGGTATAGACGATGGTAGAAAGTCCAGCCACCTGTCATCAATATGTGTTCAACAACGTCATCGGGAGTCCATCTTCTATCAGGAGTAGAGAAGCATATTATAATGTAACTTCATGTCTCAGTATGCTAGTCTGTCTCCTCATTTTCTTTCCCAATTTTTTTTCCACATACTGTTTGCTTCATTGTTGTTGAATAGCTGAAGCCTGCCTATTTATCATTATTATCTTTGTGGTGTGCACAGTTGTTCTATCAAACTGTGCTTGCTTCTTAACTTTTTCGATCGTTTCACTTCCTTTACAAAAGCTTTTTAGTTTTATTGGTCCCATTGCTTTTGTTGTTTGTTTGTTTGTTTTTTGTTTTTTATTATTATTCTAGCTGCCTGTGCTTTTGGTGACTTTCAAAGAATTCTTTACCAGTGGCTACATATCACAGAGTGTTTCCTACATTTTCTTCTAATTGTTTAACGGTTATGGATGTAGACTTGGTTCTTGATTTTTTTAAAACTGATTTTTGTACTAGGTGAAAGCTTCCAGTCTTTCCCCCATTTAATATGATGCTGGCATTGCTTTGTTTGTTTTATTATTTTATATGTTGCTTTAATTTTGTTGTAGTATGCTCCTTTTATGCCTACCTTTTTCAGGGTTTTTAGCCAGATGCATTTTTGTGACTCTGAGAGTTAGTACTCTGTTACTGATTTTTGTATATATGTTCTTCAAGGATATTAGTGTGTAGTTCTCTTCTTCTGTTGTGACTATACCTTGCATTGGTATTAAGGTGGTGTTGGTTTTCTAGAAAGAGTTTGAAAAGATTGCCTCCCATTCCATTGTTTTAAATAGCTTGCAGAGGATTGGGGTTAAATTCTTCCTGAAATATTTGGTGGAATTCAACATAGTAGAAATATATCTAGAGCTTTTCTTTGTTGGCAAAGATTTTGTCACAGGTTCAATCCCTGTCTCCGTTATAGGTCTAGTTAGATTATTAATGGGCTTCTGACTCAATTTGGTAAATGGTATGTGTCCAAAAATCTGTTTCTTCTGGGTCTACTGATTAATTGGTGCAAAGTTGATGTAATATTTCCTCATTATCCTGTGTATGTCCTAAGTATCTGTTGTTATATTTTCATTTTGTCTCGGCTTCTATAGATTCAAATCTTAAATAATGTAAAGGTTTTTCATAACCTTTGGGCATCTTTTTTAAAGAGTTGCTTTATCATTATTTTTTAATAGATTAGAAGCAGTGCCCATATGGGATCCTGGTGCATGCAACGCAAGGACCTAAGTCCCTAGGTTACTCCAACATGCCCCAAGTTCCTTTTTAGTTGTTTTCAGGGCCTGCCACTACAAATGAATCTCATAAATATTCTCTAAACTAATTTTATCCATATCATATGATGCATCTCTATCAAATTTCTGGTGAATTTGTACTGAAAGGTCAATTCAGTTCAGGCTTTCCATCTTACATCCTCTGTATCTGTGTATTTTTACACTCCAGGAATAATCTGAATGTTCCACCTCTCTTGGAAGACCCCGTCTTGAATGCCATTGCCAAGAAACACAATCGCACACCAGGTCAGGTTTCCCTGCGCTACCTGCTGCAGCGAGGGGTGGTGGTCCTGGCCAAAAGCTTCAATGAGAAGAGAATCAAAGAGAACACTCAGGTAAACATCAAGCAGCATCTCTGAAGAGGAATGCATGGGAACTGAATTAGCATAACTTATTGCATGAAAGTTTATGTCTCCTCCTATAATGCCTGTAAATCTACTCCCAGAGTAATATGATGGAAACATTGGAATGGTGAGAGTAAGTATCTTTACACTCACAGTCCAAAGTATTGATACCTCACATGTAGATTGGCAATGTACTGGCTGTGTGGCATCAGTCTTAATTTAATTTTTATTTGTTTGCATATTTGTTTTTGTTTTGTGAGTCCTTCCATGTAGTAAAAATTCCTAAGACTCCTGATTCTTATCTTTCACCTTCCCTGAATGCATTCTTTATTGAATGTTAAGCTCAAGTTCAAATACGATTAGTTCTATAGTAAAGAATTGAAGTGCTCCATTGTATTTTTATTTAAATGATAATAAAACTTGGCTTGGCTGTATGGGTGAATTTTTTATTAGATTAAATTAGACTTTGAGGACTGATGAAATGATACCATATCAATAAATTTTATCACCTCCCCATGGCTTAGAGATCTTGGCATGTAGGGAGATAGATACACCTCATAGTTCAATATGTAACACCATTTCCTAAATACTTGCTTACTTACTTCCCGCTCTTTGACAAATTTTCTTATTTTGTTTTGAGAATATTAAGAAATTTGTAAAGTTTCCCATCTTAAGATGACAGGCGAAAGTTTTACTATGTGTTAAATTTTTAAAGTACCAGTAGAATCATATATTTTAAATGGGTTAAAATTGTAAATATAGATCCATTGAATAAATTTAAGAAAAATCCACAGCCTACTTTCTATGTGAAAACTTCCAAATAATAATTTTGCTTTATTTTATTCAATTCCATATTGTAAATCATGTGCCTACAAAAACTGTTTAATTCAGGAATATATTTTAAAAGTGTTCCAATGAATACTTGAATTAATGATGAATATCTGTTTTAAAGGTAAAAATGGCATATGTGTGGATAAAAAATATATGCATATACTAGCAGACAGAGAAATGAGACAGAGAGTTCACAGCCTGATATATAGACGCAGATGCAGATGCATAGATACAGTCTAGATTGCTATGATGTTATTTCCCTGTTCCAATTATTGATTCTAATATTTTCGCACAAGATCTCTACCTTTTGGTTTTGAATGGACACATGATGCCAAAAAGAATGTAAAGCTAGATTTCAGTAAGTAGATAGGGAGGATTCAGTTTGTTCAACAGGGAGGATTCTTAAACATATATGATACATAAGTTTCTAAATGCAATATAAACATTTTTAATAGGAAGAAACATATTCTGTAAATACACAGTGTTTAGAAAGTCTGAAATGAGAAAACAGAGAGGTACAATCTTTGAAAGGACAGTGTTTTATTTGAGGTAAACAGACTGGGGAACGTTTAAGTCTATGTTCCAAAACTTGCTTTAGAGAAATGCTGGGAAAAGTTGAAGGAGACAGTAAAAATAGAAAGAGAAAAAAAATCTTTCACAAAGTCAGCAGTTAGGTACTTTGCCCAACTGCACATTTGTTTGTGAAATAATTTGCCTTTACTTATTAGTAAGACTGGGAATTGATGAATTGTATGTCTGAAAATACAGGTAACAGAGCTCAGACTTGAAAGTACTCAGAAGAATTTCTCTGTCAATGGTGATGAAATTGCTTTCCTTGATTCCTTCTTTATCACCTTATCCTGGAAAACTCTGACATTCCCAGGTAGAAGGTAGCTTCTATGTGCAACCTCAATGTCATTCTTTTGTCCCTTGTAGGTTTTTGATTTTGAACTGACTGCAGAGGACATGAAAGAAATCGACGGCATCAACAAAAATGTTCGATACTATGAAATGCCATTGTAAGTGATCCATGTGGATTATTTCACAGATTGTTCCCTTGTGCCCAAAGATTTCAATCGGAATGAGTCTTTCCTAATTAAGGAAGACAGGCCCTGCTTGGGGCTCTATATGAAATAGGATCTCTCTTGTAGAATTCACAGCAGAAATTTCTTCTGAGGTTCAACCTTTGAGCCTGCAGAATGGTTTAAGGATCATGGAAGATCATAAGGAAAACAGCCAGAGTTTACATTATGGATCTAGGTTGTAGTGCAGAAGCACTGTGTTCAGGTATCATTTATGCATAAGCCACAGTTGATACAGAGCTGAAGGATCCCAATATTTAATTTTTTTTAAGATTTACTTGTTTTTATTGGAAAGTCAGATTTACACAGAGAATGAAACACAGAGATTAGCAAGTTGGAAGGGAAGTAGAGCAGCCTGAAGATCCCAAACAGGTGCTGATGTGGGAATCCTGTGGATACAAGTCAAGGACTTGGATTTTGTGCCAGGCCCTTATTTTTGATATTTTTACAAAAATGTGTTTTAAATATATGCTACAGATTAATGAAATAAACACGAGAATAATTAATAATGAATAGAAATGAGGCCTGGCTTTTATTTATATCTATATTCAGGCTATGTGCAATGTAAGTATTGGGAATTTGGCATATGGGAGGAAGATATATATGGATTTATGGATCCATGCGATGTGTTTTAGTGAGTCTTATTTCTTCTTCCTACCCTGTTAGTTCAGTGACATTTTTTCTAACATGTGTAATTCCTTTTTCATTGATTTCTTCCGATCGAATATCTCCTTTGGCCTTGTTTTCTTCAAACACT
The DNA here is from genome assembly GCF_017591425.1 of Ochotona curzoniae. NCBI lineage: Eukaryota > Metazoa > Chordata > Mammalia > Lagomorpha > Ochotonidae > Ochotona > Ochotona curzoniae. The sequence goes on from NW_024466438.1 coordinate 57,998, forward strand.
ACTAGCGTTTTTCTGAGATATTTAATCTTCTCAGGATATATTGTGAGCAGATATTAAAATAAGTTAGTCTTTCTGTAAAAATAAAGATCCTCTGGTATTTCTCTGAATCTTAAATTCATGTCATGTCAGTCTAGCAGTCTCTGGGCTACACCTTATTTACTTCAAACACAATACTCAATTTAATTACCTCATGGCTTCAGGATTCAGTAAAAAACAGTCTAAATAATCAGAGATCTTTAGAATGGAATTTATAGATTAGAATAAATTGAATGTTAATAAGTAGTGTAACAAAGCATCCAGTAAGGAAGGATTTCAAAAGAACCTCCCACTCTCTCTCTCTCTTTTTTTTCTTGATAATAAGAACTTGCAATAAAAACTTTGATATTGCCGTGGTTTAATGTTTGATTAAGTTGTATAAAGAGAACAGATTTCATATTTTCATACATACCCTTTTTTTCAAACATTTTCCTCTGTCTATTTAAATTTGTTTTTAGATTCTGATGTAGCGTTACCTAAGCATTAGTTGAAAGTCTTCTGATTCCAGGGTGATTAATTACTATTCTTTAATTATATTATTTTATTCATTTTTTGGTTATTATTTTTAATTATTATGGTAGAATTCCATAGGGGCTGGCTCTTTTGAAGTCACCAAGTATTCTGAATAATGAAATTTTAAGTGATGAAGAGTTGGGAAATAATTTATATAATTAAATTCCTCTTAAGTACAAATATGTAAATTACCTTATGTTGGTAACAGCTCCTGATCCAGAAGGGCCCATTTTAATGCCACTTATTTGCTTGAAAAACAAATTTATGGAAAAGAAAGAATATGGAAAAATAATAATCAGCAATATTAGTTTCCAAACACCATGTGCTAGTTTTTACTGAAAGAAGCAGCTCCCATCTATGAAGTGATTTTCCATTTTCTTTATAGTCTGGAACTGGGAGCTGCCATCCCATCCTAATGCTCTTATGTTTGGTAGGGGACCAATTGCTTGAGCCCTCATCTCTCCTTCTGAGGGTCTGCATTAGCAAGATGTTTGGGTCTCAAGCCAGGGAGTGGCATTAAACCCAGACATTCTGACAACAAACACAATTGTTTTAACTGATAAACAGACAAAAACATTATCATCTGTTCCTTTCGAATATATATAAGAAAAGGCTAATCAGCTTTGTAGGTCTTAGAATTAAATTTTGCCTCCTCAATAGAGTGAATGTTCCTTAAGGAAAGAATGTTCCTTAAGGATTGACCAAATGTGCTGGAAAGAAAAACCCAGCTGTTTCTGCCACCATTTTCATCATCTAAGCACAAAAGCTGTGGGTGGGGTTGAGCTGACTATAATGTTTCAATTCTATCTTTTGTAGCTTCTGGAAAGGTCAATCAATCTATATGCCGCCTTGATTTTATAGCCAGAGTTTTGGAATTGGGCATGCACATCCCCAGAGAGTTGGGGGATGGATGAGTGCTTCAATAGAAATCAGAGGATGTGTGTGAATTTATCTTTTTGTACATTTTAGCTGAATCTTTTAGGAATTCTCCGTTTCAATATGCAGAGTTAATCAATGAATGTAGTATTCTCTCTTTTACAAACACTTATTTAACTCATTCTTATCTCTATTTTTTCCAGTGCTCGTAATCACCCCAATTATCCATTCTTGGAAGAATACTGACCATGAAGCATGGGGACATTGATACCAGACTATTCTCAACCTAGACATTGTAGAAAGGATGTGTCTGTTAGATGTGACTGAAAAGCAGTAATTGCCTTGTCATATTATACACTAATGAATTTTTAAATATGAGCTTGCCTGATTATTAAAATAAATGATATGCAAGTGTTGGAATAAAAAAGGAAATTATAGAGGATAAAAATAAATTATATTCTAACATCAAAAATACTTTTGTTTTTTTTAATTTTCCCTCATGATTTTTATAAATTATTTAGTTTTGTAATTTTACTTATAAAATGCAGCACATCCTCAACTACAGATTTTATACATTCTGTTTGCGTAACATTAAGTATTTTCCAAGATATCAATGTTGTTTAGAAATTCCAGTGTTATGTTTCTCTCATGGGAAATCACAGCATGATGTTGATTTATTCAATTCCTTTACAAATTATTTGTTTCATGTGAAAGGAGGGACATAGGCAAGGAGATATAAATAGGCAGAGATCTCCCATCTGCTAGTTCACCCCAAATGTCTGGGAGCCAGGAACTCAATTCAGGTGTCTGACATGGATGGTAAGACTGCCTAACATAGAAGAAGCTACTTCCAAGATATTGACCAGATAGAGATACAAGGAATTATTTTAAGGATGTAGTCAATAAAACATGCCAACACATTGAATGTATGGTGATCTGGGGAAAATGGATTCAAAGATGCTCCAAGAATATTTAGTTGAGTCATTGACTAGAATGAAAGCAGGGTACTGACAAGACAAAGATGAAATGTGAGTGGTCCAGATGATGTGAAATTGAATGTTAGACATGGTGTATTTGAGATTCCTGTTATTCATTCAAGTGTGAAGGCCAAAGAATCCACTGGGCATATAAACTCATAGGTCGAGAACAGTGTATGGCAAACGTGTTTGGTGCTATACCAAAAAATGGTTGCTTCAGTCAGGACATTAACCAATCACAACGGATTGATAAAATGAGTGAAAATAGATAAAGAATAAATGAGAAACAAGCATTTTCTTTACATAACAAAATGATTGGTTATAAATAGAGAAAGGAGAAGAGCAAAGACAATAATAATCTAACTCTCATATGGTACAATGTAAGAGGAGAGTTTTGTCTTGATGGATAATAAACAAAAAAGGTTTTTGAGAGAACAGACACATGTCAGTAACATAAGTCATATGAGAATGGAAAATGATTATTTGTGTTGGAATTGGACTTAATTGTCTCAAGAACATTTTGGATATGATGCTGGGGCCAAGAGTTTGAATATGGTGAATTCAAGAAAGTGTGGGAGAAGAGGAATTCTTGACAGAGAATGTTTTCAATGAATGAACAAGATCAGAGAATGTAAATATCACAGAAGAAACAAATGCAGTCAAGCAAGTATAATTTGTGATGGCAGAAAGAGCAGCATTCTGGAGGCTCTGGTAAAAAACATAGTTATGAGGACACTTGAAGGTGATGATGTGATGAAGACAGGGCTAAGAGAGAAACAGAGAAATGTCAGGCATGGATATCAGATTCAATCCTCCAAAATGAAGGTTTGGGGAAGTTTGTGTTTCTTATTGAAGTTTAAGTGGCATCTGCTGTTTCTCTTTCCAGCTGCTAGAGGACACATTCTTAAGCTTAGGGTTCCTCTCTCTTCCTAACTACAGGTTTATAGATTCTTTGACTCTCTGACCAAGATTTTAGTTCAAAGATAGAATGTCTGGATTTGCACTCCCTTACATCAGATAAAATGCTGTTGATGCACAAGTCTTCATGTCAGAAACCACCCAAAGGATGAATCATACTCTAAAGATCTTTTGGGAACTTCATACTGCTGGAGGTTGAAGTTTACGGGTTGGACACAGAAAATGATCACATCTCAAATCAAAATTGAGCTATGACCCATTAAGGATCTCATCTCAGATGAAGCAAGAGTTTTGTGTATTACTTTACTCTGAATAAGTATGTCATTGACAGCAAGATTAGATTAAATCCTTTTGAAATAACATTCAGCTAAATTTTTTCACACTCCTGTGTGTCAGAGAACATTTCAGCACATTGTGAAAATTAGATTGAAGGCCATATATATGACATTTGTGTGTAAATATATACACACACACACACACACACCCATACATATATATATAGAGAGAGAGATAAATTGATATAATGGGATATATTTTACGTTTTTGATTAGTTTTTCCTTTATACATTTCCAAACAGCTCAGTGCTCAGGTCAGTGGGCCACTGGAGGATCCAACAATTATATTAAATTTGGCAAAAGAAGTAATTAGAAATGCAGATGCTGGATAGGTTTATCCTAATGCCCACATGAAAGTCTTGTGGGAATGAGAACTAACGTATTAGTAGCATTTCTCAAACACTGGCCTCTTTGGGGGCTTTCACAGATTGATGACTGATCCCTCTCAAACCTGTCTCGGCTTGTGACAATTATGACCAGTCGGTCCACAGTGTGACTAATTTTTGCTGTGTGACTAACTTTATTGTAGATATTGCAGAGTGTCATTCTAAGCAAAATTTTGTGTGAAAAGAGCTACTCAGAATCCTTTTGCACCTGCTCCATGTTTTTCCCTGATAACCTTGTGGGAAACTGGGATTTGTTTCATTTATCCAAATAGTGTAATATTTCCAGCAAACTACTTAGATTATTATTAAATAATTGTTCAGTTCTACTCTGAACAAAGTACTCCTTCAAGGAAAATAATATGAACAAATTAGTTTCCTAGGATTATCTGAGATGAAATTGCCATAAAACAAGAGATTGCTCCATTTGTCCAGTTTATCTGTAATTCAACAGAAAGACTTATAGCCCCTAATATTAGCACAAGCAACTCCTGAAAGCTTGCTCAGAACCACAAAGCTCTCACCTACAAGATTACTAATTCAACTTCTTTTGGTGAATTTGCACAGATACATCTACCTCAGAGATACACTTACCAGTACTTTTCCCCGATTCAAAAGGTTTGGGAACAGAGTCTGACTATATAACTTACTTGGAGTTTCATGTGTCCAAATCAGGATATTTTTGTTGGTGTTATTAGGAAGATTGCACTACAAATGTTATGAGAATGGGTTCATATGGAAATTTGCCTGTTATAATATTGGATTGTTCATTTTTGCATACCCAAACCTGATGAAATTAGACACTAGGCTGTCTCTTCCAGACATTTCCCAGTGAGAATCTGTGTTATTCCTACAGGAATACCAAATGGGCAGCATTTTTTTCTTTCCAGTGAAACATACTCCTTTCATTGGGAGAATCTGCTGAGTGCATATGCTAATAAAATTCTATTTTTCCCCATGGCTTAGGAAGCTGGTAAGTTATTCATGACTTTGCAAAATTTCCTGAGTTTCTTAGATAAGATCATTTTAGACAATTGTGCAGCCTTATTATCTGAACTGTTTTTGTTGGCAGAGCAGGCTGCTCTTGCTCGGCCAATGTTAATACTGTATTCCAGCCAGATTGTGCTTATCAACTTAATACATAAGCAAACTGACTACAACAAACTTTGGATCATCAAACTTATTCTACTGAATTTCAGTGATTAGATCTATTTTTAAATATTTATGCAATTTTATTGGAAAGTCAGATACGGAGACAATAAAAAGATATTTATATGAATAAAACAAAAGAATAAGAATAGATTTGCTTCATTCATTTGACACCTGCTGAGAATAAGAGATAACCAGATGGTTCATAGGAAAATAACATACATAATTATGTAATACATACACTAATGTGGTATTACATTTAGAGAAGGATGTAAACAGAAAGATTGGCCTTAAGGG
>NW_024466439.1:0-3683 GCF_017591425.1 Ochotona curzoniae
CTGCAGGGCTCCCCAGGCGCAACCAAGTTCGTCTCCTGGGTAGCAACCAGCACCCTTCATGCCCACTCAGAAGGCTGCTTCTGGGAGGCTGGACCCCCACGCGCAAGGCCTTTTTCAGGCTGAGCGTGGTCGAACAGGTACACCTAATCCGACAACCGGGCCAGAGACGCTAGGGGGCGTGGCTAGACCCAAGCCCGGGCCGGGAAGAGGGGCAGGGCTGATGCTCAGGGACGTGACCCCCGGCAGTATGCCTACTGCAGGGGTCCCCAGGCACAACCAAGTTCGTCTCCTGGGAAGCAACCAGCAGCCATCACGCCCACTCAGAAGGCTGCTTCGGGGAGACTGGACCCCCACGAGCGTCCCTTTTCGGGCTTAGCGTGGTTGAGCATGTACAGCCAATGTGACCCGCAGGCCAGAGACCCTAGGGGGCGTGGCTAGACCCGACCCTGGGCTATGAAGAGGGGCAGGGTTGACGCTCGGGGATGTGACACCCGGCAGTAGGGCTACTGCAGGGGTCTCAAGGCACAACCAAGTTCGTCTCCTGGGAAGCAACCAGCAGTCTTCATGGCCACTTGGAGTGCTGCTAAAGGGAGGCTGGACCCTCACGCATGGCCCTTTTAAGACTTAGCGTGGTCGAGCAGGTACAGCCAATCCGACCATCGGGCCAGAGATGCTAGGGGGCGTGGCTAGACCCGAGCCCGGGCTGGTAAGAGGGGTGGGGCTGATGCTCGGGGACGTGACCCCCAGCAATATGGCTACTGCAGGGTTCCACAGGAGCAACCAAGTTCGTCTCCTGGGAAGCAACCAGCAGCCTTCACGACCACTCAGAAGGCTGCTAAGGGGAAGCTGGACGACCATGTGAGGCCCTTTTGGTGCTTAGCGTAGTCAAGCAGGTACAGCCAATCCAAACCCCGGGCCAGAGACGCTAGGGGGCGTGGCTAGACCAGAGCTGGTCTGGGCAGAGGGGTGGTGCTGGCGCACTTTTACGTGACCCCCGGCAGTATTACTACTACAGGGGTCCCCAGGCACAACCAAGTTCTTCTCCTGGCAAGCAACCAGCAGCCTTCACGACCACTCAGAATGCTGCTAAGTGGAGGCAGGACCCCCATGTGAGGCTCTTTTCGGGCTTAGCATGGTCGAGCAGGTACAGCCAATCCAACCCCTGGGCCAGAGACGCTAGGTGGCGTGGCTAGACCCGAGCTGGGCTGGGAAGAGGGGCGGGGGTGATGCTCGGGGTGTGAACCCTGGCAGTATGGCTACTGCAGGGTTCCACAGGAGCAACCAAGTTCGTCTCCTGGGAAGCAACCAGCAGACTTCACACCCGCTTGGAAGGCTGCTAAGGGGAAGCTGGACCCCCACGCGCGGCCCTTTTCACGCTTAGCGTGGTCGAGCAGGTACAGCCAATCCGACCCCTGGGCCAGAGATGTTAGGGGGCATGGCTAGACCTGAGCCCGGGCTGGGAAGAGGGGCGGGGCTGACGCTCAAGGACGTGACTCCCGGCAGTATGGCTACTGCAGGAGTCCCCAGGCGCAAACAAGTTCGTGTCCTGGGAAGGAACCAGCAGCCTTCATGCCGACTCAGAAGTCTGCTTTGGGGAGGCTGGACCCCCACGTACGGCCCCTTTGGGTTAGCGTGGTCGAGCAGGTATAGCCAATGCAATCCACGGGCTGGAGTCGCAAGAGGGCATGGCAAACGGAGCTTGGGCCGGGAAGATGGGCAGGGCTGATGTTCGGGGACGTGACCCCTGGCAGTATGGCTACTGCTGGGTTCCCCAGGCGCAACCAAGTTCGTCTCCTGTGAAGCAACCAGCAGCCTTCACGCCAACTCAGAAGGCTGCTTCTGGGAGGCTGGACCCCCATGTGAGGCCCTTTTTGGGCTTAGTGTGGTCGAGCAGTTACAGCCAATCCAACCCCCGGGCCAGAGACGCTAGGGGGTGTGGCTAAACCCAAGTCAGGGCCGGGAAGAGGGGCTGGGCTGACGCTTGGGGATGTGACCCCCTGCAGTAGGACTACTGCAGGGGTCCCAGGCGCAACCAAGTTCGTCTCCTGGGAAGCAACCAGCAGCCTTCACGCCCACTCAGAAGACTGCTTTGGGGAGGCTGGACCCCCACGAGCGGCCCTTTTTCGGCTTAGCGTGGTCGAGCAGGTACAGCCAATCCGACCCTCAGACCGGATACGCTGGGGGGCGAGGCTAGACCCGAGCCTGGGCTGGGAAGAGGGGCGGGGGTGATGCTCGGGGATGTGTACCCTGGCAGTATGGCTACTGCAGGGGTCTCCAGGAGCAACCAAGTTCGTCTCCTGGGAAGCAACCAGCAGCCTTCATGCCCACTTGGAAGGCTGCTTCTGGGAGACTGGACCCCCACGCATGGCCCTTTTTGTGCTTAGCGTGGTCGAGCAGGTACTGTCAATCAGTCCCACGGGCCACAGACCCTAGGGGGCGTGGCTAGACCCGAGTCAGGCCGGGAAAGAGGGGCGGTGCTGGCTCACGGGGACGTGACCCCCAGCAGTATGGCTACTGCAAGGGTCCCCAGGCACAACCAAGTTCGTCCCCTGGGAAGCAACCAGCAGCCTTCACGCCCACTCAGAAGGCTGCTTCTGGGAGGCTAACCCCAACGAGAGGCACTTTTGGTGCTTAGCGTGGTCTAGCAGGTACAGCCAATTCAACCCCCAGGCCAGAGACGCTAAGGGGAGTGGCTCGACCCGAGCATGGGCCGGGCCGGGAAGAGGGGCGGGGCTGACGCTTGTTGACGTGACCCACGGCAGTATGGCTACTGCAGGGGTCCCCAGGCACAACCAAGTTCGTCTCCTGGGAAGCAACCAGCAACGTTCACGCCCACTCAGAAGGCTGCTTCGGGGGGGCTGGACCCCCTTGTGAGGCCCTTTTCGGGGTTAGCGTGGTCGAGCAGGTACAGCCAATCCGACCATCGGGCCAGAGATGCTAGGGGGCATGGCTAGACCCGAGCCCGGGCTGGTAAGAGGGGCGGGGCTGATGCTCGGGGACGTGACCCCCAGCAATATGGCTACTGCAGGGTTCCACAGGAGCAACCAAGTTCGTCTCCTGGGAAGCAACCAGCAGCCTTCACGACCACTCAGAAGGCTGCTAAGGGGAAGCTGGACCAGCATGTGAGGCCCTTTTGGTGCTTAGCGTAGTCAAGCAGGTACAGCCAATCCAAACCCCGGGCCAGAGACGCTAGGGGGCGTGGCTAGACCAGAGCTGGTCTGGGCAGAGGGGTGGTGCTGGCGCACTTTTACGTGACCCCCGGCAGTATTACTACTACAGGGGTCCCCAGGCGCAACCAAGTTCTTCTCCTGGCAAGCAACCAGCAGCCTTCACGACCACTCACATGGCTGCTAAGTTGAGGCTGGACCCCAAGGAACATCCCTTTTCGGGCTTAGCGTGGTCGAGCAGGTACAGCCAATCCAACCCCCGGGCCAGAGACCCAAGGGGGCGTGGCTAGACCCGAGCCTTGGCAGGGCAGAGGGGCGGGGGTGATGCTCGGGGTGTGAACCCTGGCATTATGGCTACTGCAGTGGTCCCCAGGAGCAACCAAGTTCGTCTCCTGGGAAGCAACCAGCAGACTTCACACCCGCTTGGAAGGCTGCTAAGGGGAAGCTGGACCCCCACGCGCGGCCCTTTTCACGCTTAGCGTGGTCGAGCAGGTACAGCCAATCCAACCCCCGGGC
>NW_024466440.1:0-6674 GCF_017591425.1 Ochotona curzoniae
GGGAAGATGGCCGACGTAGGAGAAAGGCTATGAGGGAGAGTTCAGTGAGAGAAGGTTAGAGTGCTGCAGAGGCAGCGAAGAGGAGCGGCAGGAAACCGTAGGGAGAGGTCCGTGAAACTCCCTGGGACAGTGTGGAGCCAAAAAGTTCCACACAACTCGGAAGAACAACGAGAACGGAGCAGGGCAAAGGTAGAGAAGCCGACATCCCACTCCAGACCTGCTGAGTCACCTTTGAGAGCGGCCTGACGGGAGACGCGGCCAGCTTGGAGACAGGGAAATCGGAGGGATCGTCGCCGGCGGAATTCTTCAACAACAGCAGAAGCAGACTGCAGCAGCCGGACTTTGGTGAGCTGGGGATTAACGTGGCAGCCTCCGCATTCCCCACCCCCTGCTGAGGCTCCAGCCTCTGAGAACACAAGGGGCGCAACCTGAAACTGTCAGGTCTGTGCCTTGGGAACAGCGGTGCGTGTTGGTGGCTGAAAAGGTCCCGGGAAAGCGCCTCAGATCTTCCTGCGCTAAGTGGGCCAGTGCATCTCAGCGCGCGGAGGCTGCTGGTGGGAGTCTGGAATCCCCGACACCCTGAAACCCTGTGGGTGGGCGACAGCACCAGGAGGACTCTGAGCGCCGCGCCGGGCTGGGCTAGGCGGTCCCGCCTGCAGCAGCCGCCTCCGTAGCGCAGGAGTCAGGAGGGTGCTGAACTGGGAAGTGTAGCGCTGTGTGTCCCTGACACGCAGATGCCACTCCCATAGTGTGAACTGTCCATTCCTCGCCTCCCACCCCGCAGTCCTGAGTGTAGGCGACACACCGGGAGAGCTCTGAAATCTCCTGTGCCACACTGGCACTGTGCGATCCCGCTGAGAAGTTATTTTAACAGGGCGCCTGGGTCACACCTCCTCTACGGTCCTGTGAGGAGGAGCCACACACACACCACGAGTGGTGGAATCACTGCACAAGAGCCACGCCCAGAAAGTGCCTCAACCACAGTCTTGTGTGTGGGAGACACACCAGGCGGGCTCTGAAAAACCCTGCAGTCCCTGACAAGGAGAACGCAGGGAGAAAGCACATAAAACCTTCTACGTCCTGTGGATTCCCGTGCAGGGGGCGCGCCCAGAGAGCGCCTCCATCCCTCCACGCCCTGCGGTGGCACACCTGTAGAAGAGGTGCCCAGAGTGTGCCTGGAATCCACTGGGCCCCCAAGGTGGTGCTCTACAGCCCCGGGCCCTGAGAACGCACCAACGGTGCCTTGAAAATTACCACGCCCGGCAACACCACGCTTGCAGGCTCCAATCTCTACAGGAAAGCACCTGACAGCCCCTCAACACACGGGTCCATTTGCCTTACCAGAATACACCAACGCAATGGGAAAAACCACTAGAAAGAGCTGTGCTCCAGATGAAAGAGCCAGCACCCCACCAAACATGGGCCAAAAGCCATTATCAATATCGGCGATGCGAGATGAAGACATGGACGTGTTACCAGCAAAGGAATTGATGAAAATAATGCTAAAATTTCTCAGAGACGTGGACACAAAGCTGGAAGACTACCAGAACCGCATAATCACCGAAATACAACAAATCAAAACCAAACTGGATGCCCAAGAGAATAAAATTGAAAGCCTCATCAACAGAATAAATGCGGCAGAGGAAAGGATCTCTGAAACAGAAGACACACAAAATGAAAGTGCCCAGCGAATTAAACAGCTAGAGACAAACCTCAGCAAAACTAATAAAATGATGCAAGAGATGAAGGATTACCTTAGAAAATTGAATATTCGGATCATCGGCCTCCCCGAGGGAGTAGAAAGAGAATCTGGGATGCAAGCAGTGCTTGATGAAATTATACAGGAAAACTTCCAAAACACTTGGAACACGAATCCACCCCGCATACAGGATGGACAGAGAACTCCCAACAGACATGATCCAAAGAGATCTTCACCCAGACACACGGTGCTCAAGTTCTACTCCAATGAAGACAAAGAAGGAATCCTGAGACAAGTACGAAGTAGAGAAAAGATCACATACAGGGGAAAACCCATCAGAATTACTGCTGACTTCTCCGAAGAGACCCTACAAGCAAGGAGAGAATGGACAAAGATCTTCCAAGTCCTGAAACAAAACAACTGTCAACCAAAAATAATCTACCCAGCAAAGATCTCATTTGTATTTGAGAACGAAATCAGATACTTCAATAGCAAAGAAAAACTAGAAGAATATGTCTACACAAAACCAGCCCTGCAAAGTCTCCTTAGAAATGCGCTAGTCCCGGACAAAAAGGAGGCAAATCACAAACAAAGTTGGCAAATAAGAAGGTCTCCAAACTAAAGGCCGCACAAACAAGACAACTACATAGGCAACAACACATACACAACACAAACACATGGCAGGGCAAAATTGCAACCTCTCAATTTTAACTCTCAACACAAATGGTCTAAATTCACCAATCAAAAGACAGAGATTAATAGAATGGATCATCAAACAAGACCCAACCATCTGTTGCCTACAAGAAACGCATCTAACCAGAAAGGATGCAAAGAAACTGAAAGTGAAGGGATGGAAAAAGATATTTCACGCTAATGGACGAGAAAAAAAAGCTGGGGTAGCTATCCTAATTTCAGACGAGATAGATTTCATTCTAACTAACATCAAAAGAGACAGGGAAGGCCATTTTATACTGGTGAAAGGAATGATCCATCAAGAAGCAATCACCATCATTAATGTTTATGCACCGAATCTTAATGCACCTAGTTACGTAAAGCAATTACTTACAGACTTAAGGGAAGACATAGACACCCGCACAATTCTTGTAGGCGATCTCAACACACCTCTAACAACAATGGACCGGTCTACGAAACAAAAACTCAACAAAGAAACAACAGAGCTCACACAAACAATAGAACAACTGGACTTAGTAGACATATATAGAACTTTTTATCCTAAGGCCACAGACTATACATTCTTCTCAGCGGTGCATGGCACCTTCTCCAGAATCGACCACATGATAGGACATAAAGCGAATCTAAACAACTTCCAAAACATTAGTATCATACCATGTACCCTCTCAGACCACCATGGGATGAAACTGGAAATCAACAACTCAAAACTCCCCAAGAAGTATACGCACTCTTGGAAATTGAACAATATGCTATTAAACGAACATTGGGTCAGAGAAGAAATCAAAGATGAGATCAAAAAATTTATGGAAACCAATGAAAACTCTGATACAACATTCCAAAACTTGTGGGACACCGCCAAAGCAGTGCTACGAGGTAGATTCATCGCAATCGGAGCGCATGTCAAGGCCCAAGAAAGACGCCAAATACAGGAACTAACCTCACACCTCCAGGATCTGGAAAAACAGCAGCAGAAGAGTCCCACGCACAATAGGAAACAAGAAATCATCAAAACAAGGGAGGAGATAAACCAAATAGAAATCAAAAAAACTATACATAAAATCAACAAATCAAAAAGTTGGTTTTTTGAGAAAATAAACAAAATAGACACTCCACTGGCCCGATTGACCAAAAAAAAACAAGAGAAAGTGAGAATTAATAGCATTAAAGATGAAAAAGGCAACATAACAACAGACACTGCAATCATTAAGAAAATAATTAGAAATTACTACAAAGAACTGTACTCCCACAAATTTGAGGACCACCAAGAAATAGAAAAGTTCTTGGACTCCCACCACTTACCAAAACTCAGTCCGGAGGCAACTGCAGAATTAAATAAACCCATAACCGAGGTAGAGATTGAAACAGTCATCAAGGATCTCCCAACGAAAAAAAGCCCAGGCCCAGACGGCTTCACTACAGAATTCTACAAAACATTCCGAACAGAACTAACCCCAATCCTCTACAAGCTCTTCAAAACAATAGAGGAGGAAGCAACCCTCCCAAACTCATTCTATGAAGCCAACATCACCTTAATCCCAAAACCGGACAGAGAACCATCAGAGAAGGAAAACTACAGACCTATTTCTCTGATGAACATTGATGCTAAAATTCTCAACAAAATCCTAGCCAATAGAATTCAAAAAATCATCAGACAGATCATTCATCCGGATCAAGTAGGATTCATCCCTGGGATGCAGGGATGGTTCAACATTCGGAAATCCATAAATGTTATAAACCATATCCAAAAACAGCAAAACAAGAACCACATAATAGTTTCAATAGATGCAGAAAAAGCTTTCGACAAAATCCAACACCTCTTCATGCTAAAAACTCTAGCCAAAGTAGGCATAGATGGGAAAATCCACAACATAATCAAAGCAATTTATGAAAAACCCAACGCCAGTATCATACTGAATGGAGAAAAGCTAGAACCCTTCCCACTGAGATCTGGAACAAGACAAGGGTGCCCGCTATCACCACTGCTATTCAACATAGTCCTAGAGGTACTTGCAGAGGCCATAAGACAAGAAAAAGAAATCAAAGGCATACGTATAGGAAACGAAGAAGTCAAGCTTTCACTATATGCAGATGACATAATCCTATACATAGAAAAACCAGGAGACTCAATACAGAAACTGCTAGAACTTATACGAGAGTTTGGCAGAGTGGCGGGGTACAAAATTAACGAACGAAAATCAACAGCCATAGTGTACGCAAATAACACCAAGATGGAAGAAGATCTAACCAACAGGATACCATTCAAAATAGCAGAGAGAAGTATGAAGTATTTGGGAATAAATCTAACCAAAAGCGTAGGAGACCTATTCGAAGAAAACTACAAACTATTTAAAAAGGAAATTGAACAAAACCTCAAAAGATGGAATAACATCCCGTGCTCCTGGATAGGCAAAATCAATATCATTAAAATGTCTATACTACCACAAGCAATATACATTTTCAATGCAATTCCAATCAAATTGCCCAAAACATTCTTCACGGAACTGGATACAATGATTCAAAAGTTCATCTGGAAGCACAAAAAACCACGAATAGCTAGAACCATCCTGAAAAATAAGAAGTCAGCAGGGGGAATCACAATCCCGGACCTCTGGACATACTATAGAGCAGTGGTTATCAAAACAGCCTGGTACTGGCACAAAGACAGAAAGGAAGATCAATGGAATAGAATAGAAGCACCAAAAGGGAACCCACACAAATACAGCCAATTAATCTTTGACAAAAAGACCAATGACAGCTCAAGCAAGTGGGAAGGCCTCTTTGGTAAATGTTGTTGGGACAACTGGCTGATAGCCTGTAGAAACAAAAAAATAGACCCACATCTATCACCATACACTAAGATCCAATCTACATGGATAAAAGACCTAAACCTACATCCAGAAACCTTCAAACTCTTGCAAGAAAATGTAGGAAATACCCTGCAAGACCTAGGAGTAGGTCCCGACTTTCTAAGAAGGACACCAAAAGCAATAGCAGTTGAGAACAGAATAAACAAATGGGACCTCATCAAACTAAGAAGCTTCTGTACAGCAAGGGAAACAATCAACAAAGTAAAAAAGCAACCCACAGAGTGGGAGAAGATCTTTGCACACGATATAGGCGATAGGGGGCTAATTTCCAGGATATATAAAGAACTTCAAAACAACCAAAAAACCAAAACAAACAAGCCACTCAAGAAATGGGCACGGGAAATGGGCAAACATTTCACAAAGGAACAAGTCCAAATGGCAAACAAACATATGAAAAAATGTTCCAGCTCCCTAGCAATAAGGGAAATCCAAATTAAAACATCGATGAGGTACCACCTAACACCAGTAAGATTGGCCCACATAAACAAGAACACCAACGACGCTTGCTGGCGAGGATGCGGGGAAAAGGGAACCCTACTCCACTGCTGGTGGAGCTGCAAATTGGTACAGCCTTTATGGAAATCAGTCTGGAGAACACTCAAACAACTCAAAATCTGCATACCATATGACCCAGCAATAGCACTCCTAGGAATATATCCAAAACACCTGTTTTACGACAAACCAACATGCATCCCTATGTTCATTGCAGCACAATCAGTAATTGCAAAAACATGGAAGCAACCGAAATGCCCATCAGCAGAAGATTGGATAAGAAAGCTTTGGTTCATCTACTCCATGGAATACTACTCAGCTATTAAAAAAAACAAAATGCAGTTCTTTGTGGCTAAATGGGTACAACTGGAAACTATAATGCTAAGGGAAATGAGCGAATCCCAAAAGATTAGATACCACATGTTTGCCTTGATTTAACCTGTAATTTTTTGTTTGGTTGTTTGTTATTTTTTTTTTTTTTTTTGAACCTGTCATTGATACTGTCTCAACCCAGATGTTTCGAAGAAGGGAACTTGCATTATTTTTAACATATTGTTTACCCAATACTATGTCAATTAATTCCATAATGTTGTATATTGATACTGTGGCCTCGTTGGGGCTTTTAACTGACTGGATCTTTACTCTGTTAGACCTATTTTCAGACCATAGAAGGTCTCCCCAAGAGGCCACTGAACTTATCTGGACAATAAGACGCTGAACTTTATGCTAGGCATGTGTCTGCAAGCAATGAATCTCAACCGAACTTGAACTATGGTTATGCAACAAGGTGGAGGAATCCACCATGGGGGGAGGGGTATGGGAGGGGTGGGGGGAATCCCTAGCGCCTATGAAACTGTACTACACAATACAATGTAAGCAACAATAATAAAAAAAAAAAAAAAAAAAAAAAAAAAAAAAAAAAA